>NW_027361676.1:58900000-59077500 GCF_039654945.1 Dendrobates tinctorius
TACTTTCTCTGGCAATGAGTCTCTCTGTCTCAATCTTTGCTGTCTTGATTTGCTTTTTACAGAATTTATTTAATTTTCTGTATTTATTTAATGCCTCATCGCTACCTACTTGCTTTAATTCTCTAAATGCTTTATTTTTATCTCTTATTGCACCCCTTACAGCTCTATTTAGCCATAGTGGTCTCCTCCTATTTCTAGCATGTTTATTCCCATATGGTATATATTGTGCACAGGTCCTATTCAGGATGCTAATAAACGTCTCCCAATTTCTTTGTGTATTTTTATGTCTCAGGAAATTTGCCTTCCTGAAGTTTAGTGTCCTTGTAACCACTCTACTACACATCTTATTAAAGGATACATGAACACTTATTAATTTGTGATCACTATTACCCAAGTGAGCCTCAACCCTTATATCTGATATGTGGTCTGGCCTGTTGGTTAATATTAGGTCTAGCAGTGCCCCCCTCTTGTTGGGTCCCGAACCAGTTGTGAAAGGTAATTGTCTCTCATAGTTGTCAGAAACCTATTACCTTTGCTGGAACTGCAGGTTTCGGTTCCCCAATGTATTTCAGGGTAGTTGAAGTCCCCCATAATAATGACTTCTCCTTGAGTCGCTGCTTCATCTATTTGCTTTATGAGGATATTCTCTGTTGCTTTCATTATTTTTGGAGACTTATAACAAACCCCTATCAGTAATTTATTATTTTTCCCCCCTCCCCTTATCTCTACCCACAGGGACTCTACATTTTCATTAGATTCATATATATTATCACGAAGGATGGGTTTCAAGGATGATTTTACATATAAACACACGCCTCCCCCTCGCTTATTTGTTCGGTCATTTCTGAACAGACTATAGCCCTGTAAATTCACCGCCCAGTCATGGCTCTCATCCAGCCATGTCTCAGATATCCCCACCATGTCATAATTATGTTCCAACAACATTAACTCCAATTCCTCCATTTTGTTGGCAAGGCTTCTGGCATTAGTATACATGCACTTTATGTATCTCTCTGTACCTCTATTCTTTCTTAAATTATTAACTGTTCTAACCCCACCCCCATGCCACCCCCACCCCATTTCATTATTTGTGCCCAGGTCTCTATCTGCACTGTCTTCCCCTCCTATAAAAGGAATACCCTCCCCCCCGTCCCTGGTTTAAACACTCCTCCAACCTTCTAGCCATTTTCTCCCCCAGCACAGCTGCACCCTCCCCATTGAGGTGCAGCCCGTCCCTAGCGTAGAACCCGTAGCCAACTGAGAAGTCGGCCCAGTTCTGCAGGAACCCAAACCCCTCCTTTCTACACCAATTCCTGAGCCACTTATTAACCTCCCTAATCTCCCGTTGCCTCTCTGGCGTGGCACGTGGTACAGGAAATATTTCCGAAAATACCACCTTGGAGGTCCTTGCATTACGCTTACAGCCTAATACCCTGAAATCATCTTTAAGGACCTTCCACCTACCTCTAACTTTGTCATTTGTGCCAATGTGCACCATGACCGCTGGATCCTCACCAGCCCCTCCCAGTAATCTGTCAACCCGATAAGAGATGTGTCAGACTCGAGCGCCAGGTAGGCAGCACACCGTTCGACGATCCCTGTCTTTGTGACAGATTGCCCTATCTGTTCCCCTAATAATTGAGTCTCCCACTACCAGAACCTGTCTAGCCTGCCCTGCTCTCATATTTCCCCCCATACTGGAGCAGACACTCCTCTGGCTTTCAGAGGACATTCCTTGCTGCAGCAGTGCTACTCCTGCACTGACACTCCCCTCATCTGCCAACTTAGCAAACTTATTGGGGTGTGCCAGATCAGGACTAGCCTCCCTGGTGCTCTTCTTTCTACCCCGCCTTCTAATTGTCACCCAGCTAGCTGCGTCATTGTCCTGCAGCTTCAACGTAGCATCCCCCAATGCATTTATTACCTGGAGATCTTCAGTTCAGTAATTTGCTTTTTTTCATCAGCTTTCTCCATCTGTTGTTCGTTAAAGTTCATTGTTATTGTTATCTTGAGTTTATTTATGTTGTGATACTTTATAGTTTATTACATGCTATTTGCATCTGGTAGCACTGCCTTTTTATACTTTTTTCATGCATTTTCTCTGTCCATCTATTTGAACATAATTATCAACAATATGAAATTTTTCTAGAATCTTGCTTGTTATTTTTAATAAATTTGTACATACATTCAATCATAAAAGCTATAAAACATATGTTCCTGTTGTTTTATTATAACACTGTTCTTACAAGATAAACGACATACAGCTGCCCCAAAATATAATAACATAATAAAGTCCTCTTCAACAATGAAAATATAAGTCACTATGTCTAGCATAATTAATATGTCTGAGGCTACTGCTCCTAACTACACTGCTCAAAAAAATAAAGGGAACACTTAAACAACAGAATATAACTCCAAATAAATCAAACTTCTGTGAAATCAAACTGTCCACTAAAATTTAAGAAGGGCCAGGATGCCTTTCTTGAAAAGTTTAATATTACAGTGTATATACACTAGTTTCCTTAATATTGCGTTGATCCAGGGAGCTAGTCTGATTGCCATATGTAGAGTCGGGAAGGAATTTTTTTCCCAATGTGAAGCCTACTGTTTAACACATGGGGTTTTTTTTGCCTTCCTCTGGATCAACATGTTAGGGCAGGTTAGGACAGGATATGGGTTGAACTAGATGGACTTAAAGTCTCCCTTCATAGAATCATAGAATCATAGAATCATAGAATCGTAGAGTTGGAAGGGACCTCCTGGGCCATCTGGTCCAACCCCCTGCTCAAAGCAGGATTCGCTAAATCATCCCAGTCAGATGTCTGTCCAGCCTCTGTTTGAAGACTTCCATTGAAGGAGAACTCACCACTTCTCGTGGCAGCCTGTTCCACTCATTGATCACTCTAACTGTCAAAAAGTTTTTTCTAATATCTAATCTGTGTCTCCTCCCATT
Organism: Dendrobates tinctorius; assembly: GCF_039654945.1. Lineage (NCBI taxonomy): Eukaryota > Metazoa > Chordata > Amphibia > Anura > Dendrobatidae > Dendrobates > Dendrobates tinctorius. Next base: position 58,902,954 of record NW_027361676.1, read on the forward strand.
CAGTTTCATCCCATTGCTTCTAGTCTTTCCTTGTGCAAATGAGAATAAAGTTGATCCTTCTACAATGTGACAGCCCTTTAGATATTTGTAGACAGCTATTAAGTCTCCTCTCAGTCTTCTCTTTTGCAAACTAAACATTCCCAAATCCTGCAACCTTTCCTCATAAGACAGGGTTTGCAGACCGGTCACCATTCTGGTCGCTCTTTTCTGAACTTGCTCCAGTTTGTTGATGTCTTTTTTAAAATGTGGTGCCCAAAACTGGACACAATATTCCAGATGAGGTCTGACCAAAGAGGAGTAGAGGGAAATAATGACTTCACGTGATCTAGACTGTATGCTTCTGTTAATACATCCTAGAATTGCATTTGCCTTTTTTGCTGCTGCATCACACTGTTGACTCATATTCAGTCTGTGATCTATTAGTATACCCAAGTCTTTTTCACATGTGCTGTCACTTAGCCCTATTCCTCCCATTCTATATATGCTTTTTTCATTTTTATTGCCCAGATGTAGTACTTTGCATTTCTCCCTGTTAAAAACCATTCTGTTAGTTGCTGCCCACTTCTCCAGTTTATTTAAATCTTTTTGAATCCTCTCTCTCTCTTCTCTAGTATTAGCTATCCCTCCTAGCTTTGTGTCATCAGCAAATTTAATCAGTTTACCCTCAATTCCTTCATCTAAATCGTTGATAAAGATAACCATAATAACTATGTTACTATGTTACTATGTTACTTAGGAAGCAACACTGATTGACAATCAATTTTACATGCTGTTGTGCAAATGGAATAGATAATAGATGGAAATTATTGGCAATTATCAAGTCACCCTCAATAAAGGAGTGATTCTGCAGGTGGGGACCCTAGACCACATGTCAGTATCAATGCTTTCTGGCTGATGATTTGGTCACTTTTAAATGTTGGTTGTGCTTTCACACTTGTGGTAGTATGAGCGGACTCTACAACCCACACAAGTGGCTCAGGTAGTGCAAGCTCATCCAGTATAATAATAATCTTTATTTTTATATATAGGGCTAACATATTCCGCAGCGCTTTACAGTTTGCACACATTATCATCACTGCCCCCGATGGGGCTCACAATCTGAATTCCCTATGGAATGTGGGAGGAAACCGGAGTACCCGGAGGAAACCCACGCAAACACGGGGAGAACATACAAACTCCTTGCAGATGTTGTTCTTGATGGGATTCGAACCCAGGACTCCAGAGCTGCAAGGCTGCAGTGCTAACCACTGAGCCACCGTGCTGCCCACATGGCATATAAGGATGGCACATAAATGCGTGCTGTGGTAAGAAGGATTGCCGTGTCTATCAGCGTAGTGTCCAGAGGCTGGACGTGCTACCAAAAGACAGGTCAATACACCAGGAGACGTGGAGTGGGCCGTAGGAGAGCAACAACCCAGCAGCAGGACTGCTACCTCAGCCTTTGTGCAAGGAGGAACAGGAGGAGCACTGCCAGAGCCCTGCAAAATGACCTCCAGCAGGCCACAAATGTGCATGTGTCTGCACAAATGGTTAGAAACCAACTCCATGAGGATGGTCTGAGTGCCCGACGTACACAGATGGGGGTTGTGCTCACAGCCCAACACTGTGCAGGAGGCTAGGCATTTGCCACAGAACACCAGGATTGGAAAATTTGCCACTGGCGCCCTGTGCTCTTCACAGATTAAAGCAGGTTCACACTGAGCACATGTGACAGATGTGACAGAGGCTGGAGACACCGTGGAGAGCGATCTGCTGCCGGCAACATCCTTCAGCATGACCGGGTTGGAAGTGGGTCAGTAATGGTGTGGGGTAGCATTTCTTTGGAGGGTCGCACAATACCACTATAATGAAGTACAATATGTCATGAGAAAACAATGTCAGAATCACCGAGATCCATGGAAGAATTCCAGAGTTATTACCTCATAAAAGGACAGTGGTCAGAATTGTAAAAATTGGCTTGGTCCTTAACATGCAAACCACTCTCGGGGGTAAAGGGGTTAAAGGACTTTTTGTACCACAAAGATATTCATGACCGATATTATATTGGTGGGGATACAATACTTGGCACCAACACCCCCACTATTGATATCGTCCATATGCAAGCAGTTGTGGAGATGAATAGCACAGCTTTGTCAACTTTTTAGTGTTTTTTGCAGCTTTTGCATGGTGCCCGTCTATGAAACCAGCTGATCAGTGGGGTGCTGGGTGTTCTGATACTGATGACTTATCAATAGCAAAAACTGAATAAAATGTTAAGTTAGTTGTTAAATTGTACTTTTCTACATCATGGTATCAAGCTGCATGATTTTAGGTGTATTGGGCAGTGAGATGTTGAATCTGAATGTAAATTATTTTTACGAATGAGAGAATGACTATTGAGGATTCTATATATGGACTAACTATCTAGTGTTTCTGGAATTATTCAGCAAGATTATTTCCTCCTTAGAAACATTGCAATAGGTTTGCAGCTTTATCCTATTACCTTGGAACAGGTGAAATTAGTTAGGTCATTAAGTTCTCATGTAAAAATGTGGGCTGTAATAAAATAATTGAGCATACAGTCGTCACAAAGTGAATTGCTATCAAGAAAGACACACATGATTGCATCCTGCCAAGTATCTACTTCAAGCTCAACAGAAAGTGATTGTGGCCCTTTTTTACACTGTCAAAGTAGATTGATGCTATAGAGTATGAAATGAGAAATGATTGATTATTGTCTTCGTGAGTATAATTTTCAAAGTTTGAGTGAAGATGTGGTCTGAGCACTATTGTTAAAGTTTGACTTTATTTTTTAGATTTTTGTAAGATATTTTTGTTTTACATCAAGATGTTTTTATCAAAAGTATTACTAATACCATTAAAATATAAATTGTATTTTTATTATTTTTTTTTAATTCTTTATTTTAGGTATATCATAGAAAAGATACAAACATGTCTAGGGTATAATCAAAGTACAAAACATCTTATGATAATCCGACATGTAGTATATAGTATAGGAAAGGAGATGTGGGAATCGGGGGAGGGTAAGGGGGGAAAGGGAAGGGTAAAGGGGTGAATGAGGTAGGAAAAAGGGGGAGAAAAAAATATTAACCGGTTACTACAAAAAACAAAGTTAGGTACACACATCAGAGCCAAGAACCATGTTTACAATTCGTCAGAAGGCAAAATGGGGGAGCTAGAGACACCTTTGAAATCATGTTGAGTGAGGGTCATATCCGAGCGAGGGAGATCACCCATATACTAAACCAAACCGTGTAAGTAAGACCCCCTATATTGAAGTTACCTCTTGAAGTTTTTTCCATGGAGACCATATTTTGTTATAGATTTCATGGGTATGTGTTTCCCAACTGGTCAAGTCGGGAAATTTGATTTACCTTAGAGGTCCATTCTCCTAGGGTGGGAGGAGATTTGTCTCTCCAATGTATGGCTATTAAATGTTTCGCCACACTAACCAGTAATGGGAGAAACCTGTGTTTCAATGGTTTAAAATTTTTGGATGGGCAAGATAGCAGTGCTTTGGTAGCCTGTAAATCGGTATCAATAAGTTGTAGCTTTTTAAGATTAAGATTGACGCCGGACCAAAATTCCCTGAGTTTTGAGCAATCCCAAAAAAATGAGTATGATGACTGGTTTGACTATGACATCTAAGTTTGGCCAAAGTCATATGCCATCTAATTAGAATTTTATAGGAATTTTCCTGAAGTAGAATATTTCTAGAGAAACCACATGCATTGAGTAAGATTTTACAATTTGTTCTTCTGAGAAACTAACCTTAAGTTCTGATTCCCAGAAATATATGAAAGAAGACTTCAACTTCAACTTAGAGGGAGGGATGCTAAGGCAAGCATATAAATGGGAAATAAGTTTTAATTTCGGGGACGGTAATTTAGTCATGATATCTATCCAGGACCAGTCAGATTTAGATGGATATTTTTGTCTAAATTGGCACAGTGTCCGTCTAACGTGTTGCTGTTGAAGAAAATTTTTGGGATGAGCCAAGGCATTGTCAGGCCATTCATTATTCCCCAAATCTTGTCATAGAAACTGGTCAATGTATCCCTAGGCAATGCAGACCAAAGGTTATATGGATCGTTAAAATCAGGATCTAATAGATATGGTATAGAGCCAATAGGTGTCAATGTAGATGGGAAAGAGTCAGTCAGAAGCTCACTAGACACTAATCGTTTAACCCGAAGAGTGGCTGAGAGAATTCCATCCAACCTAAAGGTGTCAGGGGGATTTGCTCGAGATAGATATGGTATCCCTTTAGCCCCTAACAAGATTAAATCAATATCATCCTGGTCTCCTCTTTCATAATCAAAAACAATTCTTAGCCATCTGCCTAAATGTATAGCTTTATAATAAATATAAGGATCAGGGATTCCCAAACCTCCTGAGGAAATCGAGTATGAAAGGAATTTCAAAGGCAATCTCGCTCTTTTCTGTTTCCATATGAATCTAGACATTAAAAGTTTTAAGGTTTTGAAAAAAGTTTGGGGTACATTTATGGGAATCATATTCATAGTATATAAAATTACTGGCATTATATACGCTTTGAATATGTTAATACGTCCCAACCAAGAGAATGTAGGTAGGTTATAAGATTTCAGCAATGTTTCCACTTTCTTCAATGGGGGAGAATAATTAGTTTGGACTAAATCTATGGGATTTTTGGTGATGCATACCCCAAAATATTTTAAGGCTTTTGTGGACCAAGTAATGGAGGATTGTTTGCGAAGAGTGTTTATTTGTGAATTTGGCAAATTTATGTTAAGCACTTCTGATTTTGTGGTATTGACTTTGAAGTTAGATATATGGCCCAATTGGTTCAATATATTAAGGATAATTGGAAAAGCTGAAAGAGGGTTGGCCGTAATAAAAAGTAACTCATCCGCAAAGGCTAATGTTTTAAATTCAACCATCTCAATCCTCAGTCCTCTAATAAATATCTCTTGAATTAGTGTCTCTATGGTCAGAATGAATAAAGAAGGAGACAACGGGCACTCCTGTCTAGTACTGTTGTTAATATTAAAACTCTAAGACAGGGTGCCATTGACCCTCACTTTAGCAGTGGGCTCCGAGTACAGTGAAAAAACTGCAGAGACAAACTGCAGAGGGAAGCCAAACTTATCCAATACCTTCTCCATATATCTCCAACTGACTCTATCAAATGCCTTTTCGGCGTCAGTGGATAGAAGGGCCAACGGGATGCCACAGGATTTAGCAAACATTATGGATTGGATAATTTTCACTGAATTATCGCTACCTTCCCTGCCCTTCACGAACCCAGCCCGATCTGTATAAATTAGCTTTGGGAGAATATTACTTACTCTCGTCACTAAAATTTTAGCCCACAGCTTTGTGTCTGCATTGAGCAAAGAAATCGGTCTGTAACTGACACAAAGATTAGGGTCTTTCCCATCTTTCGGGAGGACAGTAATAAAAGCCTCTAAGGACTGTTTAGGTAAAGAGTGACCATTTAAATAGGAGTTTAGCAAAGTTGCTAGATGTGGAAGCAAGGGATTAATACATTTTTTATAATACAAAATGGGAAGTCCATCTGGACCCGGAGCTTTCCCATTAGGAATAGTATGGAGGATATCTAACACCTCTTGAATAGTAACAGTGGCCATCAATGAGGAATGGTCCTCCAGAGGGAGTTTAGGAAGGTTTAAAGGGTCTAGGAACTTGTCTATTCTTTCCGAAGCTATTGTTGGCTCTAGAATGTTCATTGTCGTTTCCACATTAAACAGCTTTTCATAAAAGTTTTTACACTCCCTGGCAATATCGGCAGTTTCAATAATCGTAGAGCCATCAATGGCATTAAGTTTCTTTATGAAAGTTTTGTCCTTACATTTCTTCAATAATGAAGACATGAGTTTACTGCCTTTAATACCATGGAGATAACATTTTTGACAACTTTTCATATAAATCTTGGCTGACTGGCCATTCAGAAGATCTTTCAAAGATTGCGTAAACGATCTTTAGCGACAGACATACAGTAAGAATTGATTAAACTCAGGCAGAGTTTCAAAAGAGTTGATCTGGTGGAGGATAGAAATAATATCTCTCAACCTTTCTTTCTTTAGATGTGAAGCCAATGACACAAATTCTCCTCTCATAACAGCCTTATGCACCTCCCACGCCATGGGTAGCGATGGGCCTGAATGAGAGTTCTACCGGAAAAAAAATCTAGAGAGTTGGATGGTTTAGAAACATGGGAACTAGAATCCAATAAAGTCTCATTCAGCATTCTTGATCAAAGGGGCACAGGAAGAGAGGTAATACTGATTTCTAAGAAAATTGGGTCGTGATTTGAAAGGGAGATAACATCAATTGTTGCCGATTTTACAAGATGAAGGTGTGATGATTGCATCAGAAGATGATCTAACCTATGGTAGCTATTGTGGGGAGAGGAAAAAAGTATAATCTTTGGCTGAGGGGTGTAAAGTTCTCCATGGGTCTATTAAATTAAGTGATTGTAGACTGATGTAATTTTCTTTGGGTTTTTTGGGAAATGGAAGATTTGCCAGCTGAAGTGTCTATTAGTGGGTTAAATGAGACATTGAGATCTCCTCTCACCACAAGGAAACCCTCAGCAAACAGACGAAGCGTATGTAGGATTTTAATAATCCAACTAATTTGAATGTTGTTGGGGGCATATAAATTAAACAATGTAATGTTAGTATTAGCCAGTAGGTGTCACGATTGGGCTGGCGAGTAACTTGGGACCAGGGGCAACTGACACTAGGGGGCACCCTAACTCGCCCTGTTCCCCGGGATACCTCAGATGGCGAGGATGCCGGGGCCTCTGCCCTAGCCCTGTCTCCTAGCTTTAGCCCTGCGTCTGTCCCCCTCCCGGGGAAGAGAGGCGCTACCGTGTACCGAAGTACACCAACCCGACAGACAGGGGAAACGAGACAAGGGTAAAAGAAAATTCCACTCACAAATAATACTCTCACAAGCAAACAGAGGTATACACCAGGGTGTGAAGGATGGGGGAAGAAAACAAAGCAGGAATGGATGAGGAATCTCCAAGCGTACAAACCACACAGTAGTCGCACAATAAACTCCCCCAGCACTCCTAACACCAGCTCCTCTCTCTCTCTCCAGATTCTTGAAGCAAATGCTATCTCAGACAAAGATCTGGCCAGTGGACCTAGTTTTTATAGGAGAGAGAAGTGGTTAACCAAGCACAGCTGAAAGCAGGGATTTCCACAAGACCTATTAACCCCAGTCCTGCTGAAAGAAACAAACACCCTTAATATGCCGGAGAAGTGCTTCTTCTCGGCGGCAACGCAGGAGACACAAGACGCTGCGGTTCTCTGTCTCTGTTCTGTCGCGGTAACCCCGTGACTGTACCCCCCCTTCTACGAGGGACCTCCGGAACCTCAGGGCCTGGTTTATCCGGATGTGCCACATGGAAGGCCCGAACCAGTCTGGCCCCATGGACGTCAGAAGCTGGAACCCACATCCTCTCCTCAGGACCATACCCCCTGCAATGTACCAAGTATTGCAGAGACCGGCGAACAAAACGAGAGTCCAAGATCTTAGCTATCTGGAACTCCAGATTACCATCGACCATAACAGGAGAAGGTGGCAGGGGTGAAGGTCCAGCCGATGTCACGTATTTCTTGAGAAGTGAACGGTGAAAAACATTATGAATTTTGAAAGTCGGTGGCAGAGCAAGGCGGAATGCTACTGGATTGATGACGGCTAAGATTTTATAGGGACCAATAAACCTGGGGCCCAATTTCCAAGATGGAACCTTCAGCTTAATGTTCTTTGTGGACAACCACACCCAGTCACCAACACACAGGTCAGGACCCATCATACATCTCCGATCGGCCACACTCTTATACTTGGAATCCATCTTTCGCAAATTATTCGTCACCCCCTGCCATATGGTAGATATGGAAGAAGAAAACCGTTCTTCCTCCGGTAAACCAGAGGGGTGATCACCATTAATTGAACTAAACTGTGGATGGAACCCATATGCCCCGAAAAACGGGGACTTACCGGTTGATTCTTGACAGCGATTATTAACTGCAAATTCAGCCAAGGGTAGGTAGGTCACCCTGTCCTCCTTATTCTCAGACACAAAACATCTAAGATATGTTTCCAAATTTTGATTAATCCATTCAGTCTGCCCGTTGGACCGCGGGTGAAAAGCCGACGAGAGCGACAAATGGATCCCAAGATGGTTGCAAAACGCCCTCCAGAATTTGGAGACAAACTTCACCCCCCGATCTGAGACAATATCGGTAGAAACCCCATGCAGTCTGATTATCTCCCTGATGAAGATTTGCGCCAAAGTCTTGGCGTTAGGCAAGGCTGGTAACACAATAAAATGAGACATTTTACTGAACCTATCCACCACCACCAAGATTACAGTGTTCCCTGCAGACGTAGGTAAGTCAGTAATAAAATCAGCCGACAAGTGAGTCCAAGGTCTGTTGGGAATCTCCAATGGTTGGAGAGTCCCAGATGGTCGCGAATGTGAAGTCTTAGAATGCGCACAGACATTGCAGGCGGCCACATACTCCCGAACATCCTTATGAGCACCTGGCCACCAAAAACGCCTAGTAAGCAGATCTGCGGTGGCCTTATTCCCTGGATGTCCAGCCAACACTGTATCATGGTGTTCACTGAGGACTCTTAGACGAAGATTGAGGGGGCACAAACAGTTTACCCAGAGGACAGGTAGCAGGGGCGTCCCCCTGAGCATCAGCAACCTCTTTTTCCAGATCAGAGTATATTGATGCCATCACTACCCCTTTTTGTAGAATAGGTACCGGTTGGCACTTATCGCCTCCCCCCGGAAAGCAACGGGACAAAGGATCAGCTTTAACATTCTTGCTCCCTGGCCTAAAAGTAACAAAAAAGTTAAACCTGGTAAAGAATAACGCCCATCTTACCTGACGCGGTGTAAGACGTTTTGCCGACTCCAAGTAAACCAGATTCTTATGATTAGTGATCACCATCACAGGGTGAACCGCTCCCTCCAAAAAATGACGCCACTCCTCAAATGCCCATTTGATAGCCAAGAGTTCCCTATTACCAATATCATAGTTTCTCTCAGCTGGCGAAATTTTCTTTGAGAAGTATGTGCATGGTTGCCATTTACCAGGAGACGCACCCTGCGACAATACAGCCCCCACTCCCACCTTGGATGCATCCACCTCTACGATAAAAGGCCGAGTGACATCAGGCTGAATAAGAATCGGCACAGAAGCAAAACACCTCTTCAGTGTGTCAAACACCTCCCTGGCAGGACTGGGCCACTTGGAGAAGTCTGTCCCCTTTTTAGTCATATCAGTGAGTGATTTGGCTAGTACCGAAAAGTTTTTTATACATTTTCGGTAGTAGTTGGCGAAACCTAAAAACCTTTGTAAGGCCTTCAAATCCTCAGGACGATCCCATTCCAATACCACCCGGACTTTCACTGGATCCATGCGAAAACCGGTGGAGGATAATACATATCCAAGAAAAGGGATCTCCTCAACCGAGAACATACACTTCTCCGGTTTGACATACAACTTATTGTCACGTAGAATGTGGAGAACTTGCCTGACATGTTGCTGGTGTGATTCAAGGTCAGGTGAATAGACAAGGATATCATCCAGGTAAATAACCACAAACCTGCCTATTAGGTGACTGAAGATGTCATTAATAAAGTGCTGAAATACGGCGGGCGCAGTTGTCAATCCAAAAGGCATCACTAGACACTCGTAGTGCCCCTCTGGCGTATTGAACACAGTCTTCCACTTATCCCGCTCCTTAATGCGGATGAGGTCGTATGCCCCCCTGAGGTCCATTTTAGAGAACCATTTTGCTCCCACAATTTGATTAAAGAGGTCGGGGATCAGATGTAGTGGATACGGATCACGGATAGTGATAGCATTCAGTTCCCGGAAATCCAGGCAAGGACGTAACCCCCCATCCTTCTTCTTGACAAAAAAAAATCATGCGGCAAGGGGAGAAGAGGATGGTCTGATATGACCCTTAGCCAGGCTTTCCCTAATATAGTCCTTCATGGCCTGCCTCTCTGGACCTGAGATGTTATAATGTCTGCTCTTGGGCAGCTTGGCACCAGGGACCAGATTAAAGGCACAGTCATAAGGACGATGAGGAAGAAGCTCTTGGCTCCCCTGCTTTGAAAACACATCCTCGAAATCTGACAGGTAATGGGGCACGGACTGAGTATACACCCTTGCCAACCGGATACCCAAGCAGTGTCCTTGACAGTAAGTACTCCATTTTATCACCTCCCGTGTCTGCCAATCAATTACCGGATTGTGCTCGGCGAGCCACGGAAGTCCCAGTACTACAGGTGAGGGCAGGCCCTCAAGCACATAACAGCTTAACACCTCAGAATGTATGGCTCCCACCTGTAGTCTCAAGTCATGGACCACCTGCGTGAAATGCCCCTGCCTTAGAGGGCCAGAATCGATGGCTATAATAGGTATTGGTCTGGACAAAGTATGTGGGACAAGACCTTGGTCCGGACGAACTTGGCGTCTATCAAATTAAACCCTGCCCCACTGTCCAAGAAGGCAGATACGTCCACCTTATTTTCCCCCATATACAAAATGGCTGGAAGGAAAAACTGAGTCTTTCCAACCGAGGTTACGAGTACACCCGAGTTGCCAACCTACCCGCAACCCAGGTCCTCTAGTTTTCCGGCGGTTGTTTAAACAAATGACGGGTAGGACATGTGTTTACAAAATGACCTCTTTTGCCTCAACAGAAACACACTTCTCCCTTGCGCCGAACTACTGTACATTTGCTAGGTTGGGAAGCCGCACCCACCTGCATGGGTTCCACAGTGGGATCTGTACAGACCACGCTCAAACTTGGACCTCCTATCCCCAGAAGTGACTCCTTTTTTCTCTGGCGAAGACGGCAATCAACCTGGATCGCCAGAGACATGGTCGCCTTTAGGGAGTCAGGAGTCTCATAGAGAGCTAAGGCATCTCTTACCCTCTCAGAGAGACCCTCACAGAACTGACTACGGAGGGCCGGGTCATTCCACCTAGTGTCGGTGGCCCACTGCCGGAACTCGGAGCAGTACTCCTCAGCTAAACGGTCTCCTTGCTGAAGTTCGCGCAGAGATGACTCAGCCAAGGAGAAGCGATCAGGGTCGTCATACACCAAGCCCAAAGCCTGAAAGAAACCCTCTACTGTCTGGAGTGAGAGGTGAGTCAGATGGAAAAGAGAATGCCCATGCTTGTGGGTCCCCCTGCAGGAGCGAGATAGCAATCCCCACCCGTTGCTCCTCCGTACCGGAGGATACCGGAGGCAGCCGGAAATAAAGTTTGCAGGCCTCACGGAACACAACAAACTTGTCCTGCCCACCAGAGAACCTGTCTGGCAGCGCGACCTTGGGTTCAACAGTGATTTGTCTGGTTGACGCAATCCCCACACCAGATGTAACAGGGGGCTGTGAAACCACCGTGCGTAAATCCGCCACCTCCAAACTGAGCTGCTGCAACTTCCCTGTCAGCGCTGTGATGGGATCCATCATGGATCAGAAAAAGGTTCTTGGTCTGAGATAATGTCACGATTGGGCTGGCGAGTAACCTGGGACCAGGGGCACCTTTCCTGGCCCTGACACTATGGGGCACCCTAACTCGCCCTGTTCCCCGGGGATACCTCAGATGGTGAGGATGCCGGGGCCTCTGCCCTAGCCCTGTCTCTTAGCTTTAGCCCTGCGTCTGTCCCCCTCCCCCCTCCCGGCGAAGAGAGATGCTACCATGTACCGAAGTACACCAACCTGACAGACAGGGGAAACGAGACAAGGGTAAAAGAAAATTCCACTCACAAATAATACTATCACAAGCAAACAGAGGTATACACCAGGGTGTGAAGGATGGGGGAAGAAAACAAAGCAGGAATGGATGAGGAATCTCCAAGCGTACAAACCACACAGTAGTCGCACAATAAACTCCTCCAGCACTCCTAACACCAGCTCCTCTCTCTCTCTCCAGATTCTTGAAGCAAATGCTATCTCAGACAAAGATCTGGCCAGTGGACCTAGTTTTTATAGGAGAGAGGAGTGGTTAACCAAGCACAGCTGAAAGCAGGGATTTCCACAAGACCTATTAACCCCAGTCCTGCTGAAAGAAACAAACACCCTTAATACGCTGGAGAAGTGCTTCTTCTTGGCGGCAACGCAAGAGCCACAAGACGCTGCGGTTCTCTGGCTCTGTTCTGTCGCGGTAACCCCATGACAGTAGGCCTTTTATCATGATATACTGTATCTTCCATCCGGATCAGATATACTTTAGAGTCACTCAGCGTAAAAGGTACATTCTTCTTGAAGGCAATACTCACTCCCCTAGATGCTGAAGTACCAGTGCTATGGTACCAGATCAGAAAGCATGTCCTGGACGTATCAGGAACTCGACCTCTCTTAAAATGCATCACTTGTAGGAATGCAATACTGGTGTTCTTGGAGAGTAGCAACTTCATTATCTGGCTACGCTTACTTGGGGAGCACATGCCCTTTACATTATGCGAGGCCACTACAATAGCGGCTGTCATGGTATTATTAGCCATAATTTAGTAGTAAAATGCATTAAAGTGACTCTACATGTGTACCACACAATTAGAACAAACAAGTGGGGATAACTGGGTAACAAATATTTACAGCAAACATCTTATTCGTGGCAGAGGTGGGGGAACGTAGTGTAACAACCCTGCTGGCATCACTGCATGGCCTCCCATCCCCGCACACCAACTTACTCACTGCTCCTGGTCATGCGGTGATTTCTGTCTGCTGCCAGCTCCATGCGCTATGCCTCTTGTTTTCCTGCTTTCTCTCTTCATGTTTCCTGACTGTGTGTAAAGGGGGGCGGTGACTGAACTCTCTGCTTCTTATGCAGTCAGGGTGCACCGGTCAAAGCTGTCCCCGACCAATCACCTGGAGCCCTTTACTATATAGGGTCACCACACCCACTAACCCTTGCCTGTGCAATGTCTCTACTCAGTAAGCTCCTTGCTACTGAGGAAGCCAGGCCCTGTCCTTTGTCTTGCCTTCCTTGAGAGGCCTTACTCCTACCTTTTCTTGTACACTCTGAGTGCCCACCAGGAGGCTTATAACCTGGTCCCTGTCTTGTCCTAGCCTTGTCTGAGTACTTGCCTGGAACTTCTCTGCTAGCCCTCCAGGAGGCTGAATATCCTGGTTCCTGTATCCTTTGGTCCCTGTACATTGTCTCATACTGTTTCCCTGTCTGAACTCAGCCTTACCTCTGTCTATCAGTCTCCTTGTCTGTGGTTCCTTTCCCTGCTGTCTTTCCCTGTCTTACCTTGCACTCTTGCAAGCTCCACCTACCTTGCACTCTTGCAAGCTCCACCTACCTTTCACTCTTGCAAGCTCCGCCTACCTTGCACTCTTGCAAGCTCTGCCTACCTTGCACTCTTGCAAGCTCCGCCTACCTTGCACTCTTGCAAGCTCCGCCTATCTTGCACTCTTGCAAGCGCTGCCTACTTTGCAATCTTGCAAGATCCGCCTACTCTGCACTCCTGCGGCTCCGCCTACTCTGCACTCCTGCGGCTCCGCCTACTCCGCACTCCTGTGGCTCAGTTCCTAACCTGTTCCAACACACTCCACTCCTTCCTGCCTATACAGTTACCTGCATCTGCTGTGTGAACAGGTGCCTGCCTGTTCCTTCTCATACCACGCCCGCCTGTCCAGTGTCTCCAAGTCGTGCCCACCTGTCCAGTGTCTCCAAGCTGTGCCCGCCTGTCCAGTGTCTCCAAGCCGTGCCGTGCCCACCTGCCCTGTGTCTCAAGCCATGCCCATCTGCCCTGTGTCTCAAGCCATGCCCGCCTGCCCTGTGTCTCAAGCCGTGCCCGCCTGCCTTGTGTCTCAAGCTGTGCCCACCTGCCCTGTGTCTCAAGCCGTGCCCACTTGCCCTGTGTCTCACCTGTGCCTGCTTGCCCTGTGTCTCAGCCTGCTTGTCACTTGCACCTGTCCAGGTGTCCTGTTCATGAGTGGGATCAGCAGCCACAGGTAGACACCACCCTGGAGTGGCATCGGGCAGCTACCTGCCGCACAAGCCTGACCTCACCATCAGAGGCTCCAGTGAAGACCACGGTAGCTGTCGTAGTCACGCTCCTTCCAGGGTAGTCTGGTTTATGGCACAGTGGGGCCACAACCCCCAGCTTGTGCCAATCAGTCAAGGCACGAGCGTGACAGTTTGCACAGGCCATGGTCCCCGCTGAGTCCCATGTCCTTTCGCTCTCAGAGCAAGATGAACTTTTTTGCCAATGTGGGCAACCAAATAAATTTACTCGGTCTGAAGCCCGATCCTTCACTGCTTCATCCACCATTGTGGTCTCCAATAGACTGTTTGCTCAACTAGAGGCTGGCATACCTAAAGTTGAACCATCCTCGGACCCACCAAGATATGATGGGGATCCTAAGCAGTGTCATGCCTTTATGGCGCAGTGCCTACGCTATTTTCAATGGCATGCTCCCTACTTCACCAGCAATCAGGTAAAGGTAGGATTACTAATGTCCTACCTAACAGGAGATGCGTTGCAGTGGCTTAACCCCTTTTGGGAAGCGGGGATCCCATCACCTTGAGCTTACCGGCCTTCCTGGTGGCCTTCTGCAAAGCCTTTGACAAGCCCAGTACAGTGTCTCCTGAAGAGTCTTCCCCCCAAGCTTCCAGGAACAAACCGGATGAAAGAATCCTGTGGCCAATTCATCTCCTCCGTCTGTGACCGTCCATGACCCATCTGTTCTTCAGCCTGCCAAAGAAGCCCCCCATGCAAGATCCAAGTGGTCTAAGAAAAAGGGGCTGGCTAGGTTGTTGCCAGAGGCCAGTCCTGAGAAGGAACATCCTGATGGTCTCAGCTCTGTGAAGCCAAAGCTCCAGAACCTTGGGCCAGTAGGAGATACTGCCCTTGGTGAGAGTACCTCCTCTCTACTAAAGTCTGTGACTGTTCCGGTGCCTGGTGGGAGTTTCGGCCCTGCAGATGTATGTAAGCTGCAAGCCAGACGGAGTCTGTGCGTGGTTCCTGCTCCACAGCTCCAGAATCCATTGAGGGTGTTTGGTGATGGTCGAGCCCTACTTGTGAACAGTCCAGTATGGAGGGGTCAACTGCAACTCCTAATCGGAGCATTATACACGAAGACATTTGTTTTCCACCTGCTGACCAGTTTGCCCACCGGTCGTTCGGAGCCGGGTACTCTACTGCCCATTCCGGTCCAAAGACCTTAGCGTGGTGCTGCGTTTGGAACTGCCTAGCCAGCAGATGTTTCTAGTTCCACTACTGCAAGGCCAGTCTTCTGCATCGTCTCCTTCTCCACCTGATCTGCCGGTTATTAAGTCATGGTGTGCTGACGTCACTGAAGAAAAGAAAGCAGTGGCGCCCTCTCCGCACACCTCTGGTGACCAGTCCCCAGGAACATCCCTGTCGCTTGATTGTCTTCCCCAGGATAGTGGGCTGAAGATGGATCCTGAGTGGATGCCTTCGGCTCCTCTATGGCCAGTGGGTGAAGGTCCCAAGATTAAGCAGTACTCATTCGCCAACTTGAAATAAGTGGCCCAGTCTTTTCCGGATAACAGGCGGAAGTGGCTCCCCGTATGTATGCCTCCAACTTCCATGTGGTAGGTGGATGAAGAGGTGAGAACAGTGGCCTATGTATCTCCGTTTTTTACACATCGGGAGGAGGAGGTCCAATTTTCTTGGAATAATGGGCTAAAAATGGACTCAGTGAAGGTGTCTTCAGTTTCCAGCTGGCCGGTTGATGTAGGGATCAAGTCTGAAGCTTCCAGGTGCCTGCTTGCTGCCAAACAGGAGGAAGAAGTCCTTGTACCCTCTGTGCTAGAAGCTGTCTCTGTCGTGCACCAAGAGACTTGGCACTCCGTAATTCCGGATGGCACGCCTACTTCACCTCACCAGAAAGATGCCCTGTCGGCCTGGACTGTGTGTGGTCCCATACTCCTTCTTCTGCAAGTCATTCTGGCAGGCTTGAGGAAGAGGAGCCGTAAAGGGGGGGTACTGTAACAACCCTGCTGGCATCACTGCATGGCCTCCCATCCCCACACGCCAACTTACTCACTAATTCAGGTCATGCGGTGATTTCTGTCTGCTGCCAGCTCCATGCGCTATGCCTCTTGTTTTCCTGCTTTCTCTCTTCATGTTTCCTGACTGTGTGCATAGGGGGGCGGTGCCTGAACTCTCTGCTTCTAATGCAGTCAGGGTGCACCAGTCTAAGCTGTCCCCGACCAATCACCTGGAGCCCTTTACTATATAGGGTCACCACACCCACTAACCCTTGCCAGTGCAATGTCTCTACTCAGTTAGCTCCTTGCTACTGAGGAAGCCAGGCCCTGTCCTTTGTCTTGCCTTCCTTGAGAGGCCTTACTCCTAGCTTTTCTTGTACCCTCTGAGTGCCTGCCAGGAGGATTAGATCCTGGTCCCTGTCTTGTCCTAGCCTAGTCTGAGTACTTGCCTGGTACTTCTCTGCTAGCCCTCCAGGAGGCTGAATATCCTGGTTCCTGTATCCTTTGGTCCCTGTACATTGTCTCATACTGTTTCCCTGTCTGAACTCTGCCTTACCTCTGTCTGTCAGTCTCCTTGTCTGTGGTTCCTTTCCCTGCTGTGTCTTTCCCTGTGTCCTCCCTGTCTTACTCTTGCAAGCTCCACCTACCTTGCACTCTTGCAAGATCCGCCTACCTTGCACTCTTGCAAGCTTCGCCTACCTTGCACTCTTGCAAGCTCCGCCTACTCCGCACTCTTGCGGCTCCACCTACTCCGCACTCCTGCGGCCCACCTACTCCACACTCCTGCGGCTCAGTTTCTAACCTGTTCCAACACACTCCACTCCTTCCTGCCTATACCGTTACCTGCATCTGCTTTGTGAACAGGCACCTGCCTGTTCCTTCATATACCACGCCCGCCTGTCCAGTGTCTCCAAGCCGTGCCCGCCTGTCCAGTGTCTCCAAGCCATGCCTGCCTGCCCTGTGTCTCAAGCCGTGCCCACCTGCCCTGTGTCTCAAGCCGTGCCCGCCTGCCCTGTGTCTCAAGCCGTGCCTGCCTGCCCTGTGTCTCAAGCTGTGCCTACTTGCCCTGTGTCTCAGCCGTGCCTGCTTGCCCTGTGTCTCAGCCTGCTTGTCACTCGCACCTGTCCAGGTGTCCTGTTCCCGAGTGGGATCAGCAGCCACAGCCAGACACCGCCCTGGAGTGGCACCGGGCAGCTACCTGCCGCACAAGCCTGACCTCACCATCAGAGGCTCCAGTGAAGACCACGGTAGCTGTCATAGTCACGCCCCTTCCAGGGTAGTCTGGTTTGTGGCACAGTGGGGTCACAACCCCCGGCTCGCGCCAATCAGCCAAGGCGTGAGCGTGACACGTAGCATCCTCCAAAAGCAGATAGGACAGTCCATTAAGCTTGCACAAGTGGCAATCCAAGACTATCAAATTATAGCAAACATACAGCAAACTCCTTAGAAAAGAAGTGGGCAACTCTTACCAAAAAACCTTAAGGTGTATAGCCCACACCCCAATAATTAATAAACGCTAAAAAAATAATTTTCAAGAAATGAGATTTGAATACAGCATACTCATCACTAGGCCATAAAATAAATTATGAACAATGAGATAGATTAACCCCTTTATCCCCAAGGATGGTTTGCACGTTAATGACCTGGCCAATTTTTACAATTCTGACCGCTGTCCCTTTATGAGGTAATAACTCTGAAATGCTTCCATGGATCCTGGTGATTCTGACATTGTTTTCTCGTGACATATTGTACTTCATGTTAGTGGTAAAATTTCTTTCATATATAGCTTGCGCTTATTTGTGAAAAAAAAATTGGCGAAAATTTTTAAAATTTCGTAATTTTCCAACTTTGAATTTTTATGCCCTTAAATCACAGAGATATGGCACACAAAAAACTTTAAAAGTAACATTTCCCACATATTTCATTTACATCATTAGAAAGTTATAAGGGATAAAAATTGACCAGCAATTTCGCATTTTTACAACACCATTTTATTTTTAGGGACCACATCACATTTGAAGTCACTTTGAGGGGTCTATATGATAGAAAATACCCAAAAGTGATACTATTCTAAAAACTGCACCCCTTAAGGTGCTCAAAACCACATTCAAGAAGTTTATTAACCCTTCAGGTGCTTCACAGGAATTTTTTGAATGCTTAAAAAAATGAACATTTAACTTTTTTCACAAAAAAATTACTTCAGGTCCATTTTTTTATTTTACCAAGGGTAACAGGAGAAATTGGACTGCAAAAGTTATTGTGCAATTTGTTCTTAGTACGCCGATACCTGATATGTGGGGGGAACCACTGTTTCGGTGCATGGTAGGGCTCGGAAAGGAACGAGCGCCGTTTGACTTTTTCAATGCAAAATTGGCTGGAATTGAGATCGGGCGCCATTTCACGTTTGGAGAGCCCCTGATGTGCCTAAACAGTGGAAACTCCCAATTGACCCCATTTTGAAAACTAGACCCCCCCCAAGGAACTTATCTAGATATGTGGTGAGAACTTTGAACCCCCAAGGCCTTCACAGAAGCTTATAACGTACAGCAGTACAGTTAAAAAAATCATATTTTTTCCACAAAAATGATCTTTTCACCCCCAATTTTTATTTTCCCAAGGGAAACAGGACTCCAAAAGTTATTGTGCAATTTGTCCTGAGTACGCTGATACCCCATATGTTGGGGTAAATCACTATTTGGGCGCATGGCAGAACTCGGAAGGGCAGCAGATTTTTTTGGCTGGAATTGAGATCAGACACCATGTTGCATTTGGATAGCCCCTGATGTGCCTAAGCAGTGGAAACCCCCCACAAATGACACCATTTTGGAAACTAGACCCACCAACGAACTTATCTAGATGTGTGGTGAGCACTTTGAACCCCCAAGGGCTTCACATAAGCTTATAACGCTCAGGCGTGAAAATAGAAGAATCATATTTTTTCCACAAACATGATCTTTTAGTCCCCAATTTTTTATTTTCCCAAGGGCAACAGAAGAAATTGGAACCCAAAAGTTGTTGTCCAATTTGTCCTGAGTATGCTGATACCCTATATGTGGGAGAAAACAACTCTATGGGCACATGTCGGGGCTTGGAAGGGAAGTAGTGACGTTTTGGAATTCAGACTTTGATGGAATGGTCTGCGGGAGTCATGTTGCCTTTGGAGAGCCCCTGATGTGCCTAAACTGTGGAAACCCCCCAAAAGTGACCTCATTTTGGAAACTAGATCCCAAAAGGAACTTATCTAGATGTGTGGTGAGCACTTTGAACCCCCAAGTGCTTCACAGAAGTTTATAACGCCCGGGCGTGAAAATATACAGTGGGGAAAAAAAGTATTTAGTCAGTCAGCAATAGTGCAAGTTCCACCACTTAAAAAGATGAGAGGCGTCTGTAATTTACATCATAGGTAGACCTCAACTATGGGAGACAAACTGAGAAAAAAAAATCCAGAAAATCACATTGTCTGTTTTTTTTTTTCATTTTATTTGCATATTATGGTGGAAAATAAGTATTTGGTCAGAAACAAAATTTCATCTCAATACTTTGTGATATATCCTTTGTTGGCAATGACAGAGGTCAAACGTTTTCTGTAAGTCTTCACAAGGTTGCCACACACTGTTGTTGGTATGTTGGCCCATTCCTCCATGCAGATCTCCTCTAGAGCAGTGATGTTTTTGGCTTTTCGCTTGGCAACACGGACTTTCAACTCCCTCCAAAGGTTTTCTATAGGGTTGAGATCTGGAGACTGGCTAGGCCACTCCAGGACCTTGAAATGCTTCTTACGAAGCCACTCCTTCGTTGCCCTGGCGGTGTGCTTTGGATCATTGTCATGTTGAAAGACCCAGCCACGTTTCATCTTCAATGCCCTTGCTGATGGAAGGAGGTTTGCACTCAAAATCTCACGATACATGGCCCCATTCATTCTTTCATGTACCCGGATCAGTCGTCCTGGCCCCTTTGCAGAGAAACAGCCCCAAAGCATGATGTTTCCACCACCATGCTTTACAGTAGGTATGGTGTTTGATGGATGCAACTCAGTATTCTTTTTCCTCCAAACACGACAAGTTGTGTTTCTACCAAACAGTTCCAGTTTGGTTTCATCAGACCATAGGACATTCTCCCAAAACTCCTCTGGATCATCCAAATGCTCTCTAGCAAACTTCTGACGGGCCCGGACATGTACAGGCTTAAGCAGTGGGACACGTCTGGCACTGCAGGATCTGAGTCCATGGTGGCGTAGTGTGTTACTTATGTTAGGCCTTGTTACATTGGTCCCAGCTCTCTGCAGTTCATTCACTAGGTCCCCCCGCGTGGTTCTTGGATTTTTGCTCACCGTTCTTGTGATCATTCTGACCCCACGGGGTGGGATTTTGCGTGGAGCACCAGATCGAGGGAGATTATCAGTGGTCTTGTATGTCTTCCATTTTCTAATTATCGCTCCCACAGTTGATTTCTTCACTCCAAGCTGGTTGGCTATTGCAGATTCAGTCTTCCCAGCCTGGTGCAGGGCTACAATTTTGTTTCTGGTGTCCTTTGACAGCTCTTTGGTGTTCACCATAGTGGAGTTTGGAGTCAGACTGTTTGAGGGTGTGCACAGGTGTCTTTTTATACTGATAACAAGTTTAAACAGGTGCCATTACTACAGGTAATGAGTGGAGGAAAGAGGAGACTCTTAAAGAAGAAGTTACAGGTCTGTGAGAGCCAGAAATCTTGATTGCTTGTTTCTGACCAAATACTTATTTTCCACCATAATATGCAAATAAAATGAAAAAAAAACAGACAATGTGATTTTCTGGATTTTTTTTTCTCAGTTTGTCTCCCATAGTTGAGGTCTACCTATGATGTAAATTACAGACGCCTCTCATCTTTTTAAGTGGTGAAACTTGCACTATTGCTGACTGACTAAATACTTTTTTTCCCCACTGTAAATAATCATATTTTTTCTTATTTTTAAAAAATAATTGCGCTAATATAACCCAATTGAATACAATTTATCACTCCTAAAAGATCAATGGCGATCCATAATAAAATTGGCCAAAAGATCTCAAAGAACAGTACTCTCTACCAGAAAATAGCGCAGATCCGCATAAATCTCTTACTACAATGGTTAACAAAATGATATATAAAAAAAAGATACTAAAATCTCCTCAAGATTAATCAAGATAATAATAATAATGGCAGCAACAATAGGTCTCTTCACACAAGGAAACACTTAAAATGACCGTCCAGGTCACTGTTCATAACACGTGCGGTATTAGAAATTCAACTTGCCCAAATGTTTCTAATACCTTACCTCTATAAACTGAGATGATAGCGCATTCCTGAATGCCAATGCTGCGTTAATGGAGAATTCAATGATAGCGCATTCCTCAATGCCAATGCTGCGTTAGTAGAGAATTCAATGATAGCGCATTCCTCAATGCCAATGCTGCGTTAGTAGAGAATTCAATGATATATTGATAAAGAGTTCAGCTGGCGGAGAAATGCTCTCCTTCTGTGCTCCTGCGTGCTGGAGTAATGGTGCGTTCCTCAATGGTGACGATCACACATAGATGTTAGAAAGTGGCGGATCAGAAATAATGAGGATGAAAAGTGTTCACCTCAGATGTGAGTAGATAACGGGCAATGCTCCGGCCGGTAGCAATAGCCCAGATCTCCAATAGTATACTGCCGGTAAAGAGCAGATCCAGCGGCGGGAGATATGAAAAATAATTATATTTACATCGCTTTATTCTGCGAGCTATAACTTTTTTATTTTTTCGCAGATAATTCTGTATGGCAGCTCATTTTTTGCGGGACAAGATGACATTTTCAGCGGTACCATGTTTATTTATATCTGTCTTTTTGATCGCGCGTTATTGCGCTTTTTGTTCGGCGGTATGATGATAAAGCATTGGTTTTTGCTTTGTTTTTTTATTTTTATTTTTTAAGGGGTTCACTATAGGGGTTAATTAGTGGGACAGTTTTATAGGGCGGGTCGTTACGGACGCGACTATACTAAATATGTCTACTTTTATTGCTTTTTTTGCTTTTTTTATTTCCAAAAATTGAATTTATTAGGGAATATTTTTTAAAAAATTTTATTTAGTGAATTTTTTTTCACTTTATTATTTTGTCCCGGGGGGGACATTACAGTACAGTGTCAGATCAGTCAACTGACACAGGCACTGCAGCAGGCTTCCTCTGTGCTTGCATTCAGCAGGCACTGAGTGAGCCGCCTCCTTGCATGCCCCCGAAGGCCCCCACAGCCATCTTGGATCCGGGGGCCTGCAGGGAAGGAGGCCCTTAGAGCAGCACAGCACATCGCACTGCTTTGGGGGTCTCAGGGAAGCACAGAGGGAGCCCCCTCCCTGCCGATGCTCCCCTAATCCCCAGGTACACTGCGAGTATGTTTGATCGCAGTGTGCCAGGGGTTAACGTGCTGGGGGCGGCCCGTGACCGCTCCTGACACATAGAGCTGGATGTCAGCAGTGATAATCAGCTGACACCTGTCCGTGATCAGCAGCGCCTCACTGGGAACGCTGCTGATCGCTTAGAGGTACTATCCCGTCCCCGGTCATACGGGCCCGTGTACCGTTGATGGGATAGTATGTCTGATGTCAGAAAGGGATTAAAGTTTCAAGGAGGGTGCTTCTTCCTAGCTCCAAGCTTCCCTTTTTTGGGAGAGGAATGTCTTTTCACAAGTCCATGTCGAGGGGCAACCAAGAGGAGACCCCCGCAGAAAGAATATTGAAAGTCTCCCAAACTTTAGAAATGTCTTCCGGAGATCGGACAATGATCTGTCTTCCTCCATCATGAATCGCCAATCCAAATAGAAACAGCCACTGGTTTCAGTATCCGACGCTCAGTGAGAGTCGATGTTCCTTCATATGAGATAGATTTGCAATTACAAGCAGTGGACAAAATAGCTGAAGTATCTAAATAATTTAGTAAGCCGCAAATAACATCTCTCGGGGGGGGGGGGTCTGACGGCTTTGGTTTAGATCTGAGCGATCTGTGGACCCTTTCTATAATGATTTGTTCACATCTCACTTTCAGGAATACCTTTGATTCTAAAATTTTTCCTGTGGCTCTCATTTTCTTGATCTTCTATAGCAAGAGAAGCGTTATTCAGCTGGGTTCGGTGAAAAACCAGTTGATCTTTTAAATTATTTGAGTGGACTATTAGCGAAGCCTGTGTTGACTCCAAAGACTCCATCCTGTTGCCAATTTGTTG
Organism: Dendrobates tinctorius; assembly: GCF_039654945.1. NCBI lineage: Eukaryota > Metazoa > Chordata > Amphibia > Anura > Dendrobatidae > Dendrobates > Dendrobates tinctorius. The sequence continues at coordinate 58,926,189 of NW_027361676.1, forward strand.
TATGTCAGCACGCATGCCTGTTATTTGCATGACCAAAGGCTTCAATGCTTGCACCAAAGACTTTTTAAGGAAGGATCTAGAGATCCGTCCTGAGTCCGACGGTGGATGGTCACTACCAGAGGCCTCATCAATTGAGTCAGAGTCATCTATGAGCTAATCCATAACAGGATTTGGTTGAGAAATTTTAGAAAGGGCATGGGTTGCTGATATTCTGTAGTTTAAAATTTTTTCCATTTTGTTTTGTTTGTCTTGGTGGAGAGCTGTAGCTAAACTTTTTATGCGCTCTTTTTGAGAGTTGACTATTGTGGCTATATAAAGCGCATACTCTGAAGATCGCCACTTGTGCATAGGAGTGAGTATTAGATATGCATAGTTAACTCACATGCTTATGTCCTATTTCCATCAGAGCATTGAAAGGAGTATTTAGGTTGATTGATCACCCAATTCTTATAGTAGTTTTACTAGTGAGTCAAAACACTAAAACTGAGGAGTGTCACCAGGCAAGATGCTGATGTGATCTTCTGTCTTAAAAGATTTAATGAGACTAATTTGGGAGAGTCCAAAGTTTACTCAATCTGAGATCCCACCTAATGAGGCAAGGAGGGGTTAACTAGATGATAAAGAAGAAGAAAAAGTGGCCTGGTGCTCCAACAGTTAAGACCGGCCCTTCACACCACAGAGCCTCTAGCTGTCAGTATGGCTCCTGATTTATGTACTAAGGAGCGAAGGAGAGAGAGGGAGGAGGATGGGGGCAGAGACAGAACAAGCTCCTTTATCCTCTTCTGGGTAGCAAAAGAGTCCATAATACAGCCCTTTGCATCTTGATGTTATTTAGACTCTCCACTTCAGCTTACAGATTTTTCAGTACTCAATCCAAGATGGCGCTGACCAGATGCGGGAAAAACCCAAGGCCCCATCACCACCCCTCCAGACCCTGCACAACAGGACCCCATCCTCAGGCACGGACAGAACAGAGAGCCGAGGAGGAAAAACACACTCCACACATCCACAGCAGTGAGTGATGTCTGCACGTGTGCCTCCCTGCTCGTTCAGAGAAGCAGTGGAGGGAGGAAGGAATGTAGGAGGCACACAGGAGCTGGCCCTGCACCGCTCAGTACTCCAGTGTCAGGAGCTGATGAGAGGATGAGGGGAGGGGCAGAGTCTAATCGGAGCAGAGATAAGGGCAGGAGAGGGGGAAAGGAGCAGTCAGACTTGCCGGATGGTACCTCTGTGGTGTGCCTAAAGGCCCTTTTACATTTAGCGATGCACCAGCGATCCGACCAGCAATACGACCCGGTCAGGATCGCTGGTACATCGCTAAATGATCGCTAGTGAGCTTTCACACTGAAAGATCTCACAGCGATGCAGCAGCGATGCAGCGCACGATACTTACCTTTCACACACAGCGATCCTGGCGTCCTCCCGCCCGCCTCCACGACGAAGGAAGCAGACGACGAGAAATGGAGCCGCCCGATCTCACGCGATCAGCGACAGACAGCGGGGGAGCCGGTCGGACGTAAGTATCACACATAGCGATATTGCTAGCGATATTGCTATAACGTCACAAAATCGGTGACATTTTAGCGATATTGCTAGCGATATCGCTATGTGTAAAACCCCCTTAACTCCTGGCTATTGTCAGCAGCAGCTTGCCTTGCTGAGAAGATGGCATCCGTCTTCTCCCTGTCGGATCCCCACAGTCTCTCCCACCACTGAGCTAAGGGCGTCAATGATCCTCTCTCACTTCCAACTTCACCCCCAATGGGCACAGTGTGGGTTTAGATCAACCGGGGAATTAAGTTATGGCAAAGAGCTCTCTTTTTCCTTGTTTTTCTTCTGGGTGTTGCAGGAGCTCTTGAAATGTACGTCCAGCTCCCAGCTCAACCAGGCCACGCTCCCCGATATCTTGGTTTTCAGACTCCTGGCTTCCCCTCTGATGATCCTCTGTCTTCCCCCTTCAGTGCCTCGTTATCTCCTGGTTTTGATCTCAGCTTGTTTGACTATTCTCTTGTGTTTGTCTTCCCCTTTGCACCCCCTAAATTGTATTATAATTACTCCAAATAACCTCTGTACCACATTCAGCAACTTTTTTTGATAAATATTTTTTCCATCACTATTGAAGCTAAAACTCATTACATAGTAAACTTTAAGAAACAATGAAAAATTACTATGTTTTTATTAAGGCCTAATTAATAAATCTATGTTGCACATATGTGTTGTATCCGTTTTTTCACTGATACAATATGTGCCCATTATAATCTATTGTGCTATTCACATGGACTGTGTGTCTGTATAAAACTCATGGAGACATGCTTGAATAGTGTAGCTGCTCCTAAGAAGCCATCCTCTTTTCTTCATGAAGCCAGGCCAGTATCTTACTTGGAGGTGTCCATCCAGTGCAACCACCACCTTTAACTGTATCGGCATGAAAGACATAATATCCCTGCACTACCGCTTTCACATTCTGTGGGGGACAGGTTGCAGGACTGCAGGTTCCAGGCAGAGCAATGTGATGATGTCATTGCGCTGCAACATGAACAGGACTTCGGAGTACCATCGCAATGTCTACACTACATTGTTCTGCCTGGAACCTGCCTCTGTCTGCCACTGGGCTCGTATATGATGTGAGTATATGATGTTTAGTTTTTTATTTTAATATTATGTCAGGGTCTTTATGTGTGATGGCTGCTAAGGGAGCCCTCATATATAGTGGGAGCTACTATGGGGGCACTCATACGTATATATAATAGAGGTTACTAAGGTGGTGTCATGCTGTGATGGTATAGGTAGGGGAGGGGGTACTCAAATTGTCTCTGGAACTAGGACCCTAGCTATCCCTTTGGATACTCTATATGGCATAGAGGCCCGAATCTCCGACCTTACTATGCTCCTGTTAATCCCTGGTCTGTGCCCTCCTCCACCTCATGGAGCCTGGGACTGAAATGTAATGTGAACAAGACTCAAAAGACAAAACAGGGATAACAGAAATCCTCTATCATACAAAAGCACCAACCAACAATAGGAAAGAGGATAGGGACAGGGAGGAACAGGAACCAAGAGATAAATACACACGTACTACAGAACACCTCCACAACAACTTCTCTCCAAACACGTAGCTTAAGCACACAGCACAAGAAGATGAATCTACAATAACAATGAACTTCTTTTAAGCACAGTGTCATCTAAGAGCAAGGAAGCAGAGCTTTCACTGGCAAGACAGAGAAGGTCTGGCCAGGTTTTATAGGAAGAGTTAGCAACCAGCTCAGAAGCAGTTGAAATGGAGCTGCATGTTTCTGATCAGCATAGAGAGGGTCAGTAACCTCTTCAGCACCAAAGGAAACCAAATTTATTTAATATGGTATCCAAACACCTAGGGTAAATGGAAGATCTGCGATTCACAATTCGCAGAGATCAAAATAAGGAGGATGGTGAGCACCACAAGATATCCAACAATTTATGTCGCTTGGTGCAACCAGTGTACTAAATCACTGTCAATACAAGCAAAGAGGAAAAAAGAGCACAAGATCAGTGCACACAGAGCACGTTTAAACAATAAAAAAGGCTTTATTAAGACAACAAATTGCCAAGGAGAAAAATCATTTAAAAACAATTAAAAACAGTAGTGTGAAAAAGAGACTACTACCAAAGGGATCACATATGAAAATGGCAAATGATGTGACCAATGTCTAAATAAGAGGACTAGTAATAAGGCAGAAATCTGCCCAACAATGAAATGTGAAAAAGACATGAATAAAAAAGTGCACTCATTACCATCAGTATAACCTGGTTAGAGTCATACAATATACAAGAGCCATATTAATCCAGTGGAATTACCCAGCAATAAGTTGTAAACAACACATAAATGAAAAAAAATGCTCTAATAAATATCTGAATCACATAATAATAATCAACGATATAGTTGAGCCATATTTACCCAGTGGTATGTGGTAGTGCCCGCATAGCCCAACGCGTGTTGCTGCCTGTAGCTGCTTCCTCAGAGGAAGACCACTTGGTATTTAACATTGAGAAATCTTCATTGATGCAGTCATTTTTGGATTACATGCATTTTTAGTGTGTTCTTGCAGTGGAAACGCACTAAAAACATGGATTTTTTAACTGTGGATTTATGCATCTAATTCAATTTTATGGAGAGATTCTACAAATAAAACTCTGCGTACCCGCAGGACAAATTGACATGTTGCAAATTTTAAACATGCGACAACAAAGTAAAAGAGTTATGCAAAAAACAAGGATCACCTAAAAATAGCAAATACTGTACTGAAAATTCAAACCAGACAAAAGATAAAAAACAAATATAGCACAAAGGCTCTACAGCAGGGGTCCTCAACCTGGTGCATTTGCACTAGGTCCAGCAAAGTAGGTCTAGCTAGGTCTAGACCCAGCAGAAGAGCAGATCTGGATGTTCATATACTGGCTTTGGGGGTTTAGAGATAAATTAAAGGGGTTGTCCACTTCTCAATCAGAATGTTTGGGTGCCAATAAAATAAAAACATGAATACTCACCTCCTGTATCAGCACCTTTTCAGAGGTGTCTTCACTCATATTCCCAGGGTTGTCATGCAGTTGCTATGAGACACATAAGCCCTGCACCCAATAAGCCCTGGCGTCACAGTCCTCACCTTCTGACAAATCAAACAGCAGGAGCAAGTTGAACAGCAGTTGGCTTCCTGTTGATGTTCAATATGTCTGAAGGCAGGAATAGTGACACCCCCGGCATACGCATCATAACAACCGCACGGGGGTGCCGGCATGGGAGGTGTGTGTGTTTTTATTTTATTGGCGCCAAACATTCAGATCGAGAAGGGGTTGTCCTAGTAGTGGACTACCTTTTTAAGCATAGTAATCTGGAGATAATGTGATACTGCTAAAGAGACGGGTGCTGGAAGCTTCATGTGATAGTGTGGTGAGAGCGCTTGATATGAGATTACCGAATAGGGGTAAGGCAGGTACCCCTGGATGCAGATATATTGCCTTCGAGTGATTTCTATTGTAAAGTTTTGTCTGTCATTAAACCAATCATGGAGGCAGTGGGTATTTTGATGGGGATGGGAACTGGATGTCACTATTCCAAGGAGGTCTGGATGAGGCTCGCGACCCTCTCTCAGAGCTGAATGAGGCTTTCCAGGTAAGAATGGTTGGGGACCACTGCTGTAGAGGTAAACAACCCATGATGAAGCTGTGGTCAACCATGTCCAACCATGCAATACATAGGATGCATATAACAGTTTATACAGACAGATGAAAATGTGACAAAAGTAAAAAGGTCTTAACTATGTGGTAACAGAATTGTTAGAATATAGCACTGTGTCACTCTAAGGTCATTAGTTTCAAGTCGCAAGATGTTTGAGAGATGCCAGAAGGGATTTAATAGGTGATGATGTTATCCTGTAGTTCACAGGGAGACAGAGACTGACATACTGTGTATGCAAGTGGGCTTGAGCCAATTGCCAGGCTGGAGCCCAGAAATGCCCACTATAAAGGTGGAATAAATGCACTAGAATATAGAAACTGAGTTGACATTATATGTGCTCAAAAATTCTAGTTTCATATTGAAACCAGGTACTGTTGTGGTCTTCACCTGTAGATGTCTAAAAGCTAGCAGCTTAACCTACCACAGACTTGTAGAGTGTGATGCGAGAACAAAGAGTTGCAGAGCTACAGATTGAAGAACCTTGCATAGTATTGTGGATCCTGGATGTTTCTTCTTGTCACTACTGCATCATTGCTGGGAAGAAAGAAACCAATGAAGAAATTAAGTGTTTAGTCATAAATTTCCAGTCTTTGTATTCCTCCTGTTCTCCGCTAGGGCTTACTGGGATATAGTTATTATTCAATTGCAAAATAGTCACAGAAAAATTGGTCTACCTGGGGAAAGGACTTCTCAATGAGCTGTTTCTCTGCAAAAAGTTTACAGTATTTAAAAATGTAGCAAAATCTTTTATCTTTTGATTTAATAATGTAGTATATTTTGTGAATTAGAGCTGAACTATTCATGTTTTACATAGGAAAGAAAGTAAATTTAAAGCATCAACTTGACTAATACAAAAATGCAAAATGCATGAATGTAGTTTAAAAGTTAGTTGGCTTTTCAACTATGTTGCATCTCTAGTTGGCTCTAGTTGTAGGTTAAAGAACTTTGGGAGGCATTGATACAGAAATATAATGAATTCTTCCCTTATAAACACACTTAAGATTATCACATATTTGATTTCCAAGCCAGTATTTGGTTATGTTAGCCAATATAAAAGTTAACTTAAAGCAATTAAGCAGAATATTTAGTTAGTAATAAAGTAACACTGATGTAAATGCTGATTCAATGAAATATTACATTTTATTGCAATGATTTTAATTTTATTGAACAAAACAAAATGACACATGCAGGATTTAATGTTTTAATAACCTGTTTTGTAATTCGCAACAGCTTTCCTCTGTATTAAAGAATACAAGAATGCTACACATATAACGCAGCTCAATTTTAATAACAAACTTAAACCCTTAGTGACGGAGCTAATTTTGACGTTAATTTTTTAAATGTAACCAGTCTCACCTTATGTGTTAATAACTCTGGAACGCCTCAACAGATCCCATTGATTATGAGATTGTTTTTGTCACATATTATCCTTCATGATAGTGGTAAATTAGATATAATTTATGAAAATATCAAAAATCTGGCAAAAAGTGAGAACATTTTACCATTTTTAAACTTTAAATTTTCATGCCTGTGGTAGATCGGCTCACTCAACTGTACACTGAGGTAGACACATGAACCCTGTCTCTTTAAGATATTCACTGGTTTATTATAAGTGCGGCATAAACCATAGTGAAGTCAAAATAAACACGGCCCTTTTGCGCAAAACTGGAAAACAATGCAAAAACTTGTGGCAGCGGGGATCCACCCACTCATGGTTAACAAAACACATGGCTCAGGTTAGCCCAAGCATGAAAACTTCTCTGGAGTTATCCTCTCCAGACATACTGAACAATTAATGCCTCAGGAGGCCGACCACACCCTGGGATGGAGATAAGGTGGACAACCTCGCATCCGCTCTATGTTTGTCCACAAAAACCCAGCTCTTCGAATTGATGATTAACCCCTCTGAACACATAGTGTGCTGGAGCAAACTTCTGGGTTTCAAATCACTGTAGCTAATAGCCTCAGTGAAACGTATCTTCCCATCAGCAATTTGCCAGTGACTTTGTCACATGCCCTTAAATCAGATAGCTATACCACACAAAATAATAACATTTCACACATGTCTACTCTACATCAGCAAAATTTTTAAAACATATGTATATCATGTCAAAAGAGCGAAAAATGTTTTTAATAGAGGGAACACTTTTTTTTACGTGATTGTTGTTATGTTGTTATTCATTAAATAATTGCAATCATGTGATCGGAGACCGGAAAAACCATCCCTGATCATGTTCTCCAGCGTCTCAGTTACCCCCGGTAGCTAAAACACAGGAGATTTTTTTGACCCTGGGGGTTCTATAACCTTATTCCCGATTGCCATTTTAAAACAGCAGTGATTGAATAAGGCCCCTTAATGGCCACAGTTTTAATGCATGTCGATAGTCATTAAGGGGTTAAAGTTATGAAAAGTGTTAAAATACAGTCTAAATTTGTCATGTGTCATGATTAATGCATTTATTTTAATCAAACATGTCACATTAAACATGTTATAACTTATTATATCTGCATGCTGAATTTTATGGAGCAAGAGATTCTGAATAGATTGATTTATAGATTTGTAAGAATATATTTTCTTTTAGATACCTGGTTCCTCTGGACTTCAATGTGCTTATATGATTGGAAAAAAGCATGAATGATTTATTTAAAAAATTGCACAATATTTGTCCGCAAGGTTTGTGTTATCACAGGTCCATACATTTGATTTTAGTGTTCCAGATAACACCCATGGACCACCCATTGTAATAGATGCCATCCTGAAGAGGAGATTTTGCTGTAGTTACGTAGATTTCATTCTTATTCACTTATTAGTTACTCATTTATCTTTATTGATTTTTTTCCCTAAAAATCTTTATATGAATCTGCCTATTGGTACTAATATACAATATGTTGGTTTTCAAAGGGCAACATGTTCAATGTGACACTTTTCTTTAAACAGCAAGAGCCTTATTCATCATTTGTATTTTTTTATTAAGTCACTTCTTTTTTGTCTTGTGGTTTTCGTTTCTGTTTTTTGGGCTAAATTCTTCAATATGGCACACATGCCTCAGGAATTTTGCAAAATTAAAAAATATTCTTTTATTTTTTAATCATTTTTTTATTTTTATTGGAGGCCCCTAATTTTGTCACAAAAAACTGGGAAAACTTATTGACTTGAGTATAAGCCGAGGGTGGGAAATGCAGCAGCTACTGGTAAATTTAAAAAATAAAAATAGATACCAATAAAAGTAAAATTAATTGAGACATCAGTAAGTTAAATGTTTTTGAATATTCATATTGAATCAGAAGCCCCATATAATGTTCCATACAGTTCATGATGGGCCCAATAAGATGCTCCATACAAAATATGCCCCATATAATGCTCCATAAAGTTCATAATGACCCCATACGATGCTCCATGCAAAATATGCCCCATATAATGCTGCACATAGGATAATGGTGGCCCTATAAGATGCTCCATGCAAAATAAGCCCCATATAATGCTGCACATAGGATAATGGTGGCCCCATAAGATGCTCCATAGATAAATATGCCCCATATAATGATGCACAAAGGATGATGGTGGCCCTTGTCCTGAACAGGTGGGGACAACGGTGCACTATGGGGGTCAGGCGCCTGTTTCTCCTCTGGCTCAGACTCCCAGCACTGGCGAAACTTACTGGTCCCCACTCCATCGCTGCGCACCGGTCTGTCTTCCAGGTTTCTCTCCAGTGACGCTAAGGCAGCAGAGTGCACGGCACGCACTTACTACGTCATCGTGCTCTCTGACCTGAACATCACTACAGAGGGACCTGGAAGACAGAATGGCGTGCAGTGATGGAGCGGGGAACGGTAAATATTGCCAGTGCCAGGGGCCTGAGCCAGCAGTGACAACAGCACCTGACCCCCATAGCTCGCCGGTGTCCCCGCCTGCTCAGAACACCGGCACCTGGCCCCCAGCGATGACAGGTGAGTATGTAATTTTTCATTTCAATTGCAGGGACCGTGACTCGATTATAAGCCGATGGGGTATTTTTCAGCCCAAAAAGGGGCTGAAAAACTCAGCTTATACTCGAGTATATACGGTAGTTGTAGTGCACTGCACAAACTACTTTTAAAAAGTGCAAAATCATCTGATAAGTTAGTCAAAAATTCAAAGGCCACTAATTGAGAGATATTCACATGAAAAATATGGAAAAAATGGAATGATGAATTAGGCACAGGTTATTTCTCATCTCATTTCATTGTTTTGTTTTTTTTACACTTGAAAAAGATGCTGGTACGGCGTTGAAATGCGTTGTGAATAAAAAGCCTTCCCCTCATCATTATTTCTGAAGAAGTGATTTACTTCAGCAGCGCAGCCCTCCTACGTGTTCATCCAACTGGATCACTAGTTCATTTCTCTGAAACTGTAGGAGAGGAGCGATAAGCGCAAATAGGGTCTTATTCGAGAAATACAGTAAGTTTTGCACTCAGAATAAACTCACCTGTTCAATTTGTTAAAAATACATAAAATGTAGAAAATCAGCTGCAGCGGATCCACGGGTCAGGAAGCGACGATCAGACATCAGACTGTAAAGGGAGTTAGTGGACAAATTCCATGCTGACAATAGAATGATGTATATCCCAGTATGTTAAGTAAGGTGGTGGTTTATTTCAAGCATTTGGACGTATATAACTTCTATTTCAGGAAAAATCACAACTATGATTTTTCCTGAATAAGAAGTTATATACTGCGAATCGCGTTGAAATAAACCACCACCTTACTTACCATACTGGGATATACATCTCCATTCTGTCGGCAGCGCGGAATTTGTCCACTACCTCCCTTTATAGTTAATTTCTCTGTCAGAGACACAGACAAACTAAAAAAAACTTTCAGTTCAAGCATATTTAGGGAGGAGATGGAAACTCTAGCACCACCTATTAGAAGTAACACTCCTAAAAGTCAATATGAATCATTTAAAGGGCTTTGCCTCATGTCTTAAAAGAAGAAATCAAGGATTGCTACTTCCATTATTTTGCCCAGGAGCTTCAGTCCTCTTCCTCTCTAAAGAGGCTTTTTACACACATTTATAAGGAAAAAGTTGTCAGTTATCAGTTGTAGATCAGGAGGAGCCACTGCTCATAATTGTGAAGGAAACTCACCTTCATGGTGATGACTGCGTTCTGCAACGTTTCGGATGTTAGTTCTTTAAAACAGATGTACAAATGATCATAAGTGACAAACTGCTAAAATCAACATTTTATCACTACATTATATTGCCCTCAGAAAGCACAGAAGATACCTGACAGGTTGCCTTTACAAGTATTCTTGCTGCTGTTTAATAAGCCATTGTATTACACATTAAGGTTTATCAGTAAACTACAAAATGTAGATCTGAATACAATAAATTGTGATAATCTTTAATACATTCAGCGCATTCTGGGCCATATTCTTGGCATGTTTAAAGCCATACATTTGGTTAGAGTAAGCCATCAATCACACTGTCAATCCTCCTAAATCCTCCAAACTCTTCTTAGGGGAAAAATGTCAGCTTTGCTGACTTTGCACATTTAGTTTAGCTTTCTAATGCTTTTCTGTCCGCTTTACCTGCCTGTAAAAAAAATTACATTTATTTATGTAGAGAGCTTGGCAAAGGTCACAGCTATTGAATATTAATTTCATATTTTTGTCTGTAGTCAGGTTTTCATTTTTACTTTTTTTTTCCCTTGATTTCTCTTTCACGTTTTTCAGACATTTAAATGAAATAAACAATCTCAAAAGTGTATCCAAGAGCAGTAAAACTTTAACAGTTTAGTATTGAGGAACCCTACAATGTTCTGGCAAGCGTTCTCTTAAATAATGTCTGTTAAAAGCAGCGTGTGTTGTCTCACTGTTTTCTTTATGACTTGTGCAGCCAAAATGCAGCTCAGAATCTATAATAAGCTGCATTGAATCACTTGTACCTAAAATGACACATATGGTTGCTGTTTTCAAAAGCAAAATGTTCTTGAAATAATTGTATTTAACTCTTCAAATACATTTATACCATATGCAGCACTTATGTCATGTTTATAGTAGCGCTTAAAGTTTGTACATTTTCTAAAATTTTCCATATTTTTGAATAAATTTGACCTAAAACTACACCAAACCACACCAATTTTTTACGGTAAGTCCTAAAAGTAGATACAGAGAACAAACAAGACAAAATTATTAGAAAAAATGATCAAATATCGCATGTCTATGAGTGGCAAAACTATGTAAACCATTGCATTTGGTATCTGTGGTGACCCCCACTTTGCAAAAATAACTGCACCTAATTGTTTTCAGTAATTAATTGTTAATTAATTAGTCTTGCACATCCGCTTGGAAGAATTTTAGCTCATTCCTCCCTACAAAACAGCTTAAATTCTGTTATGTTGGTGGATTTACTCCCATGAAATGCTTGCTATAAGCTCTTCCACAAAATTTCCATAAGTGTAAGGTCTTTATTATTCTTTAACCAATCTTTTGTAGAACGATATTGTCTTGCTGCATAACTCATGTCATGAGTTTCTCTCCTTCAATGCCCATAGCAGCCAATGACTCAAAGGTATTCTTTGCAGCATGAGATGGCACATTGTCATGCATGAAGGTAATGTTGCTATGAACTGTATGGTTCTTTTTTTACCATGGAAAAAGCGATCAGTCATAAACTCTATATTTTTTGCCAAGGTCATTTTCACACCTTGAGGGACCCTAACGGGGCCTACCAGCTCTCTCTCTCCATAATTCTGGTTCATAACATGACTCCGCCACCACTTTGCTGATGTTGCAGCTTTTTTGGGACATGGTGACAGTCCACCAACTATTCACTACATCTATCTGGACCATCCAGGGTTGCATGGCACTTATCAGTAAACCAGACTGTTTTAAATTCTGTCTTCAGGTATGCCTGGGCCCACTGCATCCATTTCTTCTTGTGAGAATTGTTTAGGGGGAGGCAGAGTAGTAGGTTTATATACAACTGCAAGTCTCTGGAGGGTCCTACACCTTGAAGAACACGGGATTCCAGAGGCACCAGCAGCTTCAAACACTTGTTTGCTTCTTTGTAATGGTATTTTAGCAGATCCTCTTGTAAGCCATTGACCAGGCTGGGTTCCCCAGGTTACAGCGAAGCTGCGGACAAGGACAGCAGTAAACATTAGGCTTACCAAATGAACTTTTATTGTTAAACTCAGATTGAGTGTGCTTCCGGCATTCAGCAAAATTTAACAGGGTAATTCACAAACACCTTGTCGAAACTGTCCAGGAGTACTGTGCTGCATCACTCAGTAGGCAAGTAAATGCCAAGTGTGGCTACCGAGAATTTACCAGGAAAATTGGAACAATCAAATGAATGCCAGCAGTGACCTATTGGTCAGCAGCACAGTGTCATGCCCGCCTTGTCCGTTATGCCTGTCATGTCCGTTATGCCTGTCAAGCCCACCATGTCTGTTATGCCGCATGACTCCTGGAGCGGTGTGCACGTGCACTGAATTCTCATGCCCATTATGTTTCACGCTGCAAGATGCCTTGAGCGGTGTGCACGCGCGCTTTACCTCATGGCTTCACGCCGTTGCTAGGTAACCATCCGTCTCTGCTCTGATTCTGCAATCCTCTGTATTCCTGGAACCCCTGATCATGTGACCTTTCCTATGTTCCAGTGCTGTCTGATTCTGCAATCCTCTATGTATTCCTGGAACCCCTGATCATGTGACTGTTCCTATGTTCCAGCACTGTCTGATTCTGCAATCCTCTATGTAATCCTGGAACCCCTGATCATGTGACCTTCTCTATGGTTCAGCCCAGTCTGATCTAGCAACGCTCTCTATGATCCTGGAGGATCTGAACCGGAAGTCCTTCACTGATCCTGACCCGGAAGTCCAGGTGCTATGGTGCTATATCAGACCGGCCCTTCCTATGGTCGGGGCCTGAGTATTGTGTTGCTTCCCTGCATGGCTGCTTGGTCTGCTCGGTCGCTCCCTGTATTCTGTGCCCTTGCACTCTGCCCTGTCGTGCGCCTCTGCACATGCTCTGTGCTTGTACTCTGCCTCTTGTCTGGTGCCATGTCTTGTGTTGTCTCTCATGCCATGTTTGTCCTTGCCTTGCTTTGCCTTGTAGTACTTCCGCTGTTCTCTGCCTTAGCCTGTTTTGCTATGTCTCGCCTTAGCTATTCTTTGATTTGTAGTCCTTCCTTTGTTCTCTGCCTTGCCTGTTTCACCATGTCTGGCCTTTGCTATTCTGAGCCTTGTAGTACTTCTCATGTTTCTTGTCTCTGCCTGGTTTTCCGTACTCTTACCTTTTGTGCTCTCTTGCACATTTCTACGCTAGTCTCAAGGTTCTCCCTTGACCCGGCTCTGGGCTTCGGCCTACGCTCCGCTGCTAGCTCTGTTCTCGCTCTGACCTGGCTCTGTGTTTCTGCCTACGTTCCGCTCATTGTTCCGTACCTAGCTTTGCCTTGTGTCTGTCTTAAGTTGTTTTCTTTCATTTGACCTCAACTAATTATCACAGGAGTTTGAGATTGATTTCACTGATTCAAAGAGCCCTGAGACACAATACCATCTATTACTTTATTTGAAAGGCAAAATATTAATCTTTATGACATTTACTTCCAATTTGCATAATAATTGGAACATCGTGTAACACAAAAATCTCTCTTTAGGACTAATTTATCCACAAAACATTGTTCGATTTGACCTCTGGCTTATCCGTGTGAGCTTTAGCAAGTTGCAAATGGCCAGTAATGTGCTTTTTCGAGAACAGTGACTTTTTACTTGCAATCCAGCCCTTCTGATGAACATTAACATTAGTAAATGTGAGAGAAGTCTTTAGTTGCATGGAGGCTACATTGGGTTTTTTTGTGACCTCACAGCTTTTCCCCTCTGCCTGCTCTTTCTGTAACTTACAGTCTTCTGTTTGCTGGAGGCTGAATACAAGCTGTCATGATTTCTCCCTTACACAACTCAGCACAGAAGGGAATGGATACTTTTCGTTCACTTTTTAGCTGAAAAACAGAAACTGCAGCAACATTGAGCAGATATGAGCAGAGCTGTGCTGATCTCAATCGACCTCTGGCATAGTAAACACTTGTTACAGAGCTCTGCGCAATGTTTTTATTTCTGACCAGAGTCTGTTTCTAACCTGTTCCTCACTTGTCCTCTCCCCTCCTTTCTCCATAGAGGATAACTGATGCCTGCAGTTTACTCTGAGCAAGACAGATTTGAGCTGAATTTTCACAATGGATGGGAAGTTATGGAAGTGGGACCAGGGGTTAACCTCTTAACGTCCAAGGACGGACACAGTCAGTCATGGCAGAATGTCAGTTCCCGCTCCATGACATACTGTGTCCATCTTGTATTTAAACTGTCACTGCGTGTAAACAGTGACAGGCATGGCAAAAGGTGCGAGGACCATTGCCATCGGTCCCCGCACCCAGAATCTGACTGACCGATCACAGCATGATCAGTCAGGAGATGCTGAAATTTCAGCATCTCCCGCCCAGTCAGTGCAGGAACTCAGCACTGTGGTGGCCGAGCTTCCTACACTAACAGCCAGCATCGGCGTCTACACCCGCCCCTGGCTGTTATCCCTCTGATTGCTACGATCAAGTACGATCACAGCATTCACGGGGGAGGCAGAGGGTCGATGGCTCCCTCAGCCTTAAGATCGGCGTCCCCACAATGTAATCCCAGGACCCGATCTTTGCCATGATGATCCGGGGTTGTCATGACAACCCCTGGGTCATCCATCTATGGAACGCCTCTGAGACCATGCTTACAACATGGTCTCAGAAGCATTCAGCACAGGCATAATACATTGCAATGTTGGAGCATTGCAATGCATTATACCATCAACCAAAGTAAAAAAAAAGTGAAAGTCCCATAAAGGGACTAGGTAAAAAAACATTTTTTTTAAAAATACGTGAAAAAAAGTATTTTAAAAAAATAAAATTAATAAAAAAAATCCCTAATAAATACACAGTTTTATGTAAAAAAAATAAAGTAAACAAAAAACTACACGTTTGGTATTGCAGCGCCCTTAAAAATCCCATCTATAAAAGTGTCACCCTAGTTAACCACTTCAGTGAATGCCATAAAAGAAAAACAAAAAAAAGTAGCAAATTATACTTTTTCCAAGAGGTATCATCATACCGCTTGGAATAAGTGGAATAAAACGCGATCAAAAAAAGGAATGGCAATAAAAATAGTATCACTGAATGCACCATCTTTTCCTGCAAAAAACAAGCTGCCATACAGCTTCATCAGTGGAAAAATAGTAAAGTTATAGCTCTCAGAATAAAATCATGCAAAAATAATTATTTTTTTCTATAAACGTTTTTATTGTGTAAAAACGCCAAAACATAAAAAACTCTATAAATGAGGTATAGCTATAATTGTAGTGACCCGAAGAATAAAGCTGCCTTATCAATTTTACCACTCGTGGAGCAGGGAAAAAAAAAAACAATTCCTGAATTGCTTGGTTTTGTTGATTCTGCCTCCTCAAAAATCAGAATAGAAAGTGATCAAAAAATGTCATGTGCCTGAAAATGGCACCAATAAAAATGTCAGATCGTCCCGCAAAAAAGTAGCCTGCACATGACTCTGTCAGACGAAATATGAAGAAGTGATAGCTCTCAAAATGAGGTGATGCAAAAATTTCTTATAAAAAATTCTGACAACAAAAATGTCTTTTAGTGTGTGACAGAAGCTAAACATGAAAAAAGGGTATAAATCTGGTATCGCTGTAATCGCACCGATACGAAGAATAAAGTCGCCAAATCACAAATATCACATGAGGAATGGAGTAAAAAATAAAAACATTTCTTCACCTTTGGTGGATTTATTCATTCTGCCTCCCAAAGATCGCAGTAAGGCGATCACAGCGGTTTACCCCCACATATGGGGTATCAGCGTACTCAAGACAAATTGCACAACAACTTTGGGGGTCTAATTTCTCCTGTTACTCTTGTGAAAGAAAAAAATATTGGGGGCAAAAAGATCATTTTTGCAGAAAAAAATATGATTTTTAATTTTACGGCTGTACGTTATAAACTTCTGTGAAACCCTTGGGGGTTCAAAGTGCTCACCACACATTTAGATAAGTTTCTTGGAGGTCTAGTTTCCAAAATGGGGTCACTTATGGGGGTTTCCACTGTTTAGGTACATTAGGGGCTCTCCATACGCGACATGGCGACCACTCTCGATTCCAGCCAATTTGACATTCAAAACCTTAACTGATGTTCCTTCCCTTCTGAGCACTGCCGTGCGCCTAAAAATTGGTCTTCCTCCACACATGGGATATCGGTGTACTCAGGAGAAATTGCACAACAAATATTGTGGTTCATTTTCTCCTGATACCCTTGACAAAATAAAAAAAATTGTGTCCGAAGTTTAATTTTGGGGAAAAAAAGTTAAATGTTTATTTTTTCCTTCCACATTGCATCGATTCTTGTGAAGTACCTAAAGGGTTAATAAACTTCTTGAATGTGGTTTTGAACACCTTGAGGGGTGCAGTTTTTAGAATGTTGTCACTTTTGGGTATTTTCTGTCATATTGATGCCCCCAAACTCATTTCAAATGTGAGGTGGTCCCTAAAAAAATGGTTTTGTAAATTTTGTTGGAAAAATGAGAAATCACTGATCAACTTTTAACCCTTATAACCTCCTAATAAATAAAAAATTATGTTTCCAAAATTGTGCTGATGTAAAGTATACATGTGGGAAATGTTATTTATTAAGTATTTTGTGTGACATCACTCTCTGATTTAAGGGTACAAAAATTAAAAGTTTGGAAATTGCAAAATTTTCAACATTTTTGACAAATTTCCGTTATTATCATAAATAAACGCAAGTTATATCGAAGAAATTTTACCACTATCATGAAGTACAATATGTAACGAAAAAAAAATCTCAGAATCAGCGGGATCCGTTGAAGCACTCCAGAGTTATAACCACATAAGGTGGTCCGATTTCAAAATTAAGGCCTGGTCATTAACCTACAAAGTGGCTAGGTTCCTAAGGGGTTAGGAAGTTTCTGAAGTGGGGAAGGAAGCTGATTTGTCTAATGAGATTTATTACAAGGTTTCCCGTAGTATTGATTTATGCAAAGAAAATGTTAGCAATGATCCTCTCTGAAGACATTGGGGCTACACTGAAGAATGGACAACCAATTTTTTGACATCCCAATTAGAGATGAGCAGACTTTTTGAAGTTGAACCACCTTCACCAAATTTTCCCAAAAAATTTGATTTGCAGCAAGTAAATTAGCATAAATCTCAATACTGTAAAGCTTGTAATTTCTTAGAAAATACTCATGGAGGAAAGGGAAGAGAGAAAGGATATTCGCGGTATCGGAGTTCCGATACTGAGTTCCGATACTTTTAGAATATCGAATACCGGAATCGGAAGTTCCCATAATGCAATGAGCCAGTTTGATTTTATTCAGCCAATGAGGAATCCTAAGAAGTGTGGGCACATCCTATTATGCATGTTAGGCATGTTTACTAATGGCATGGCTGTGATTGGCTGCTGAAATGATGTCATGATGCACTATAAAAGCCGCCGCCGCCATTTTGGGTTCACTCTGCTGTGAATTTACTTAGGGACAGGACGCTGCTGTTCTGACTCTGAGGGACAGTTTGAGCTAGCGATTTGCTTTATTGTGCTTTATCCAGGCTACTTTAGCAACTGCTGTCTGAGAAGCTTTCTTTTGCCTTGCAGCGCTGTTCACGGCTGTTTGCGAGGTCTCTGTGTGTGAGTGCAGCTCACGCTGTAGTGTGTTCTGCAGCCACCTCCGGTTGTAGTCCACTCAGTGTGCGTCACTGCCTCATACATTGTCCTTTTTTGCATTAGTGCAGCTCATTTTTCCTGATTTCTCCTATTAGTGTGGTTCCATCCGTATCCAGCTAGATTGCTTGAAAACAATATAGAGGAGTAGATAGAGGAGCTTTTCTGCAACCTTGCAGCACTGTTCACGGCTGTCTGTGAGGTCTTGTCCGCTCAGCGTGTGTCACTGCCTCATACAGTGTCCTTTTTTGCATTAGTGCAGCTCATTTTTCCTGATTTCTCCTATTAGGCCTCATACCCATTGGCAATTAAAAAAACAGTGCGATTTCTGGACTGGAAAAAAGGGTGGAGTGTTATGCCAGTGTCATGCGATTTCTATGCAATTTTTTATTTTTCCATCCGTTTTCC
Organism: Dendrobates tinctorius; assembly: GCF_039654945.1. Lineage (NCBI taxonomy): Eukaryota > Metazoa > Chordata > Amphibia > Anura > Dendrobatidae > Dendrobates > Dendrobates tinctorius. The sequence goes on from NW_027361676.1 coordinate 58,944,576, forward strand.
ATCCGTTTTTCATCAGTTTTTTTTTCCAAGCCACTCTTTTTCTACAGTCAGTTACAGGACCATTTACAGTGTTCTATACCACAGAATGGTGATGTAGCCTTTAAAAACGGATGGAAAACGGATGGTCCATTTTTGGTCCGTTTTTTTAATCGCACCCATTGACTTCTATTGGCAAAAATCGCTGCAAATCGCAGCATGCTGCGATTTTTTCTCAGACCGATTTTGGCTGAGAAAAAAATCGCAAGTGAGATGTCACCCATTGACTAACATGGGTCAAATTGCAATCCAATTAAAAATCGGATTGCAATCGTCCGATTTAATCACCAGTGAGTATGAGGCCTTAGTGTGGTTCCATCCGTATCCAGCTAGATTGCTTGAAAACACTATATAGGAGTAGATAGAGGAGCTTTTCTGCAGCCTTGCAGCGCTGTTCACGACTGTCTGCGAGGTCTCTGTGTATTCTGCAGCCACCTCCGGTTATAGTCCGCTCAGCGTGCGTCACTGCCTCATACATTGTCCTTTTTTGCATTAGTGCTGCTCATTTTTCCAAATTTCGCCTATTAGTGTGGTTTCATCCATATCCAGCTAGAATATTTGCAAACACTATATAGGAGTAGATAGAGGAGCCTTTCTGCTGGCTTGTGCCCTGCAGCCCCAGCCAGATTAGTATTAGCCTATTTTTTGGAGCCTCATCTATTGCATTGTAGGTTACCTTCCTGCATTGTAATAGCTACAAAAAGTTTGTGATACTATGGGTTTTACATGTTTGGGCACATCGAGTGTCTTTTTGTGAAAAAAAAAAGTTAATAAAGTTCACCAAACACTCCACTTTACAGTTGTGTAGGCCACATTAGTTCATATTAAAGTCTAGTCCACACTTTATAAAATTAGTGTTTCTAAGGCTAGTTTCACACTAGCGTATTTTAAATGCAGCGCACGGCGCCGCTAAGCCCCGTCCCCTGCCCACCCCGTCCGGTCATCTCCTCCTACTATCGCACACGGCTGCATGCGATCTGCGCACCCTATCTTTAGCAGAGGGTACGCAGACCATGCGCTGGCCGTGCACTAGTAGGATTTTTGAGTGGGCTGCGCACTTTTGAAGGTATGCCGAGCGTGCCAAAATGCAACATGGTGCGTTCGGCGCACACCAGCGCACCTTCAAAAGTGCGCAGCGCACGCAAAAATCCTACTAGTGCACGGCCAGTGCACGGTCTGCGCACCCTATGCTAAAGATAGGGTGCGCAGATCGCATGCAGCCATGTGTGATAATAGGAGGAGATGACCGGACGGGGCAGGCAGGGGGCGGGGCTTAGCAGCACCGTGCGCTGCATGTAAAATACGCTAGTGTGAAACTAGCCTTATACCTGTTAGCAGCTGTTCAGGAATAAGCACACTAAGCCCTTAGTACTTTTCTGCCTATCTTTATCAATCTACCAAGATGAAGAAGGCATGGAGTAAGGCACTTGGTCGTGGGCGTGGAGTTTCTGCAGGGAGAGGATGTGGGGATTCTGTGCCTGCTGTGGGCACCAGCGACTCAGCATCCCCCAGTTTTACCAGGGAACAGTCCTTTATGCACACCTTTGTAGGAGCTCGCTGTACCCCACTGCTGCGGGATGAACAAATTGAAGCAGTTGTCGGATGGATGGCAGCTAGCGCATCGACTTCAATTAGTTCCAGATCCTCTCAGGTCCAGAGCACTGAAGAGCACCTATCTGTCTCTTCACCACCTGCCAAATTGCCCAGGCAGTCAGAGAGCACTGGACAGGAGGCATCTCTACTTCTGTTCTCTGAATTTGTTGGCTTGGAAAGAGGGGGCCAGCCAAGCAGCATTTGAGAATTTGAAGAAGAGGTAGTATGCAGTGATGTGCAACAGCTTTGTCTCTCTGAATCTGAAGAGACGGGTGGGCCAGTGCCTATTGTCAGCACACCTCAGTACGCATCTGATGATGAGACTCAGGTGCCACTTTCTGGTGCGTACTGTACTGTCGAGACTACCCAAGAGAAGCAGTTGTTTGAAGAGGGTAGTGTAGATGATGAGGTCCTTGACCCATCATGGCGTGAGGTACAGGAAGGTGGTGGGAGCAGCTCTGAGGAAGAGATTCCCCGAATGGCCAAAAAAGGAGGGAGATGGAGGGGGCAGACTCAGTTGCCTGTAGCCTCCACTTCGGCACCCATTAGGAGCATGCCTCTTCCAAAACCCAAAACGGGCGCTCCCAAGACTTGTAGTGCCTGGTCCTTTTTTGACACAGTTGCAGATGACATTTGCCTTGTCAAATGCAAGCTGTGTAATCAGAAAGTGAAAAGAGGTAAAGTGTCAGCAACCTCAATACCACAAATATGTGGAAACATGTGCGGACCAAGCATGTGGTGGAGTTACAAAGACACACTGAAGACCTAGGCCAACCTACAGCGCCACCTACCACCTCTTCAGCTCGTGTTGTAGCCTCTTCCTCCAGCTCACACACAGCTGGTTCGGCTTCCTCACAGGATCACCATGGAAGAATCTCTGGCACTGTTGTACAGAGACACAGTGTCATTCCACCCACAGCACCATGTTCCCAGTCATTCTCACACTCCCAGGCCAATCTACAGCCATCGGTAGCACAGGCATGGGAGAAAATGCGCCCATACTCGGCAAACCACCCCCGAGCACAGGCTCTGAATGCTGGCATTGCAAAACTACTGCCCCTTGAAATGCTCTCATTCAGGCTGGTGGAGACTGACACCTTCCGTAACTTCATGGCATTGGCAGTCCCACAATACAACGTGCCCAGCCGCTTTTATTTCAGCAGGCAAGCCGTCCCTGCCCTGCAAAATCATGTGGAGGGAAAAATTAAACATGCGCTACTAAACGCCGTCAGTAGTAAGGTCCAGCTGACCACCGATGCATGGACAGGGACGATATCTTTCCCTCGCTGCCCATTGGGTAAATCTTGTGGTGCCGGGTACAGATCTTGAGAGTGGCGCTGTACGTGTTCTGCCAACTCCAAGGAATCCAGTCTGTAGACGTTGACTCCTCCTCATACTCCAGTTCCTCTGAATCAGCGCTGCAGGAGCCGTCACAGTCTACCTCCACATGGACCCGTGAAAGCTTACCTGTTATGACCGATATGAGCACAGCCATGGCCAAACGTCAACAGGCCATATTGAAATTAATTTCTTTGGGGAATCGAAGCCACACAGCGCAGGAGCTCTGGAATGCCATCAAGCAGGAGAGCGACACCCATACTGTTAAATGGAATCTGCATTCTGTAATGCTGTAGATAAGCCCCTGATATAACCTGAAAGAAAAGAAAAATGAGTTATATTATACTCACCCAGGGGCGGTCTGGGTCTGGTTTTGGTTCGATGGGTGTCGCGGTCCGGTCAGGCGCCTCCCATCTTCTAACGGTGACGTCCTCTTCTTTGCTTCCTGTCGTAGCTCTGCTTGCGCACTGCAGGACTCTGCTCTGCCCTCAACAGGGCAGAGCAGTGCGCCTGCGCAAGAGATGCAATGGGAAGCAAAGAAGAGGACGTCACCGTTAGAAGATAGGAGGCAGCAGACCGCGACACCCATCGGACCAAACCAGACCTGGACCACCCCTGGGTGAGTATAATATAACTCATTTTTCTTATTTTTCAGGTTACATCGGGGGCTTATCTACAGCATTACAGAATGCTGTAGATAAGCCCCTGATGGTGTCGGCAGCTGATAGTCCAAAAAATAGGTGACAGATTCCCTTTAAGAGTTGTGATGGAGCACAAAGTTGCTGACTCCGTCACTTACCCCAGCAGGCCACTGGTATCCTTAGAAATATTGGTCTTGTAGAGAATCTTCCTTTCCTCAATCCAGGGTAATATTAGTAATATTTCCATCTGGTTCATGGGGACAGGAACTACATGGGCCTGTGTGATTTCAAATGCCAGGACTGAATTTCAGCCCCAGTCCATACCTGGTTCTATGTGTGCGTTGTGTATTGAGAGGCACTGTGATCTTCCAAATGTTTATAGAGGAGCAGCTGCATTTAGCACCTTTACCTTCCACAGCCTTAATTCTTCTTACAATGCAATTTATTTCATACAAGGACATTATTTGCATTACAAAAAAATGATGCCTATTGAGGTCATTTTAATAGAGAGGTAGCGGGAATTAGTTTGTGGCTCTGACCCTATGTTTAAAGGCACGGTATCATCAGAACATGACCTCTTGTTTTAAACCTTTTTTATGTCACATGTATATATATATATTTTTTAAATGACAATGTTTTGTTTCATATCACGATCTTTATTAAAAAGCAAAATTAGTTATTTTGCAATTTTCACACTGACCGCTGGGCCACTGGGGATTTTTTAGACTCTAAAGGCCCCATCACACACAGGGAGATCGCTAGCGAGATCGCTGATTTTGTGATGCAACAGCGATCTCACCAGCGATCTCGCTGTGTGTTACACTCATCAGCAACCGGCACCCCGCCGAATATCGCTGATCGTGCAGGAATCTCCTGGGCCATTTTTTGATCGTTGGTCTCCCGCTGGCAAGGTCATATCGTTGTCGGGATCACTGGTGCATCGTTTAGTGTGACGGGACCCATACTCCTGTCTTATCAGGAATCATTTTCAGCAAAGATTCTTATCATCAGAGTTAAGATTACAAGGACACATCTATATACAGCTGGTAACAATAGATGATGTCACAATTGACCCTGCTCACCCTCACTTCACAATGACCTTTGTACATGCTCATTAGATCCTTCAAGACATAAGGTAGAGTTGGGGTCTGATCAATGTGGCTAAAAAAAATCCCCAGTGGCCAGTGTACAAATGGCAAGATTTCTATTTTTTTATTTTTAAAACAGAATCTAATAAGGCCAAAAAATACAAAAAAAAAGTAAAATACTCTAGACACAGATTAATGCCTTACTGGCACATTGACAGCCCACTTTAGTTACATACTTGCCTGAATAATTTTTTTAAAATTATTTTATTTTCTTTTATTAGGTATAATAATAAAACTAATACAAATTTTGTTACTTTTCTTATTTGGATTCCATGTTTTAATTAATCTCTCTTTCATTTAATGAAATTAAGGTGAGTAGTTCACAGAGTTTCTGCTATTTATTAGTTATTGATCTACAAGTCAATGTGCTGACTCGGTCACTGTGAATGTATTTTTTAAGTTTCTATCAACATTTGCTCTATTCTCTTAAGTCGCTGGGTACTGTATGATAACTCAGCAATAAAATCGTTACATATGTTACATCTGCCCACAGCACTTTGTGTTCCTTTCTAAGCCTTTTATGAAAATTAAGTTATCCCATTGTGAATAGCAGGGATTTTGTTCTGGCATATGTGGTGTATCATTGTGCCAGTCTGACATTTTCCCCCTTTATATTGGTAGGGAACTTGGCGATAAATGGCCATTTGTTGTTATGGGCATATGTAAATAGAGGAAAAATGACAAAATCAGTGAAATTCACATATGCTTCATAATTAGTTTTCTTTCGGCTTAGGGGAGAGGGATAAACACATATTCAGTCCAATATGCTGCCATTTTCATTACACGTTAATATAACCCTACTTGAATAAAGAAACATGGCCACTTTTTCCACTTGAGTGAAGAGTAAATATGAAAATAACAGATTTCTTTAGAAATGACAAGCTAATCCTTGCTACTTTCAATCTGTTTGATTATGTCCTTAAATACATGCAGAAATAAGGAAATTAATTTTCAGCCAACTGTGGACAGAAATCAACATTGTTATTATTGATGGAACTACAGGGATTACTACAAATGAGTGCTCTATAGAGCTTGGAGCAATAATATACAGAACATAATCTGTTTGTGACTATCAGACTATTTATGTGAATTATTTTATTATTCTACCACTATGAGTTCGAATGATTACATCACAAAACAGAACTTGTTTAGTATATTGGTGAATTGTATAGGCTGAATGTTCCAGATAGTAATTGCTGCAGAATTTTTTTTGTCACCTGAAGACAAGGAAAACCTTAGATGTTCTTCTTATGATGTAAACTAATGGGCAAAGGTTTGGCAAAAGAGAAATAGTCTGACAACCACTTGCATAATGTACATAGTAAAGTCACAATTTGGCAATACTCTAATCTATAGATGCAATCACATGTGTCGTTGGTTTAGGTTGCTTGTGGAGAAGGTGCAACAGACTAAAGATTTGCGTCACACACATAGGACCTCTCGAAGAGGTTCTTCACCTTCTGGGGTCAATTTTTAATTTTTACTTTTATGTTTGTAATTGTGGCAAAAAATATTTTTGCAATTGGGTATAATTAAAAATTTTGCACCATTTGCCTTCTAAAGCCTCTGTGTTTCACTGTCCATTGCCTCTATGTTGCGCTAACTGCAAAGTCCGTCTAAAAAAGGTCTAAAAGGAAGTTTGTTACTATGTTGTTTGTTTTTTCTGAACTCTTCTCAGTTGGTATATAATCACATAACAAATAAGAGATTAATGTATAGGGAAGAAAGTGCCTGTTAAAGCAAAAACATTGAAGTCGTCTTTTAGAGGTATATGTCATGGACATTTTGTCTAACGCAGGACCATAACTCAGCTATATCACACAACACAATGCGGTTTTGTTTTCTATATGTGCATGAGGTCTAAAAATAAATGGATGATGTCTGTGTATAGCTTAAAAAGCATGTCCACTACATTTTCATTGATGACCTATCCTTAGAAATGCTGATCGGCGGGAGTGACGGGTGTCGGATCCCGACCGATCAGACATTGATGACCTAACCTAACCTAAGGATAGGTTATCAATGAAAAAGTAGTGGACAACTTTTTCTGCAGGCACAGAAAGACTGTTCAAGCCAAGTAGACGTGCACAGAGCACCGTGGTGGGGCCAAATATCTGCGTTTCCCTTCCCACCTGCTTGTTTTCCATCTATCTCTGCCCTTCTCTGGTTCAATGAAGACAGAGAAGTCAATCAAAGAAGAGAAAGAGGTAGAGATAGAGGGAAAACAAGCAGGTGGAAAGGTTCACTAAAATGTTTGGCTATGTCAACGGTGCGCCTGTACTAACTTTGAACAGTCATTCGGTGCTGACAGAGTCCTTTTAAGTAAAACTTTTTCAGGTGCTATTTGAAGTGGAATCTTCCTGGAAAAGTACCCCACCAGTACTTGAAGTGGGAAGTGAGCAACGTGAGGGAGATATGCTAGGCAACCCAAATATGCCATATTCCCACTCTCAGCTTTTGGTGAGCTTTAGATATTGGAGTTTTCTGAACCATTTCTACACTTATGTAAATTGGTTTGTGTTATTTCATTGCCTTTCTGAGTGCGTTGTTTTACATGCATGTTTATCACATTTTTAACCCAGCAATTTTTTGTATGTAATTTTTTAAAGCGATCCTGTCAGCAGGATTTTGCTAAGTAAACTACATTCATTGTAAGGTTGGCAGTGTTATGCTGATTAAAATGACACCTGGGGTGAAGAAAGCCATCTTGTGGTTATTGTGTAATCAGGGTTATATAGTTTTCAGTTAATGAGATTCTCGTGCTTTGGGGCAGGAATGTAGGCAGAGTCTTTTCTTGCTGCTCTAAGCCAGATAAACCAAGGAAAGACCTGCCTTCAGACTGCCCCAAAGCGCAAACATGGTCCTCATCATAGAGACAGACTGTTTGTGCTTCCAGGCAGCCTGTGGGCAGGTCTCTCCTTGGTTTCTCTGGCCTAGAGCATGAAGATAAGACTCTACCTACAGTCTAAATATTCCATGCTTTAGTGAATAATCCATAAAACATATGAATAAGACAGAGTGCAGATATCTATGCTATGCACTTCACATCAATTATGATCCTTCTTGATGGCATTGCACATGAAGAAGAATAATAACTGCTCTAAAATGCGTAGCATATCTACGCTCTTTGGGAGTTGGATGTTTCTTTGTTTTCTTCTATAAATCCAATCCACTTTTCTAAACTTGTAAAACCCTTTTTATGTAGCGAAAATACAAAGTTTCAAAAACTCATCAAAAATTCATTGTGCGCAGTCGCACCCAGCCTTAACATATCAGTGCATGGTGCAATCAAGAGAGATCAGACAGTTTACCTACAGCAAAGGAGTAAAACTTATTGAATCTTCTCCCCTCTTTTACATAAAAGGGATTACTTACAAATTGCTCCCCCAACTTCAAACAGAAACACAAAAATATCATGAAATACACAAACGTTGAATTTTTCTGTAACTTATATGGAACATATATTATAGATAGGTAAGTGTAAGCAGCGCTAACCCTATATACACATTCTTCACATTCTCAGGTACACAATTAAGTACGGTGAAATCAAACCCTATTTATAGAACCACGTTTGAGTTAATTCTACCTTTAGAGTAGTCATCCACGACAAAATCAATTGGCATTGATCATACAAAATTAAATTGAAGTTTGTAATTCCATCACTGCGCACTTGAAGACCTTTTGATGAATCTCACCTTAACCGGCTGATTTGTTTCCATTGATGTTCTTCTGTATTCCGTGTTCTTTTAAATTAAACAAACTAATGATTCTCCATATTATTAACGCTTACAATTCTAAACATGTGCAAAAGTAATGCATTGTGAAAATAGACCATATCCTCAAGATATCACAGTAAATTCACTAAATTTACAAGCCTATTATTACTAACTAGATGGTGGCCTGATTCTATCACATCGGGTATTCTAGAGTCTCTGTTAAAATAAAAAATAGCGATATACTGACCTCTCGACGGCCCCCGGACTCTTTCTCTCCTCTCACCACGCTCCCGGCATCTTCCAGTCTCAGTAATGCTTAGCGCAAAACACCGCTGATGACGTCACGCTCTCGCGAGAGTGACGTCATCTCCGGCCCTTCTCGCTAAGCATTATTGGGACCGGAAGATGCCGGGAGCGTGGTGAGAGGAGGGACAGAGTCCGGGGGTCATCGGAAGGTAAGTATATAACTATTTTTTATTTTAACAGAGACTCTAGAATACCTGATGCGATAGAATCGGGCCACCATCTAGTGTATTATACTCCTGTTACTCCCGGAGCTGCTATCACTGTTCTGCTGTTACCTAATGTATTGTACTCCAGTTACAGCCAGAGCTGCAGTCACTGTTCTGCTGTTACCTAACATATTGTACTCCAGTTAATCACAGAGCTGCAGTCACTTCTGCTTTTACCTAATGTATTGTAGTCCAGTTACACCCAGAGCTGCAGTCACCATTCTGCTCTTACCTAATGTATTATACTCCTGTTACAGCCAGAGCTGCAGTCACTGTTCAGACCTTACCAAATCTATTGTACTCCAGTTACACCCAGAGCTGCAGTCACTGTTCTGCTTTTACCTAATGTAGTGTACTCCAGTTACACCCAGATCTGCAGTCACTGTTCTGCTGTTACCTAATGTAGTGTACTCCAGTTACACCCAGAGCTGCAGTCACTGTTCTGCTGTTACCTAATGTAGTGTACTCCAGTTACACCCAGATCTGCAGTCACTGTTCTGCTGTTATCTAATGTATTGTACTCCAGTTACTCCCAGAGCTGCAGTCACTGTTCTGCTTTTACCTAATGTATTGTAGTCCAGTTGCACCCAGATCTGCAGTCACTGTTCTGCTCTTACCTAATGTATTATACTCCTGTTACAGCCAGAGCTGCAGTCACTGTTTAGATCTTACCTAATGTATTGTACTCCAGTTACACCCAGAGCTGCATTCACTTTTCTGCTGTCACCTAATGTATTGTACTCCAGTTACACCCAGAGCTGCAGTCACTGTTCTGCTGTTACCTAATGTATTGTACTCCAGAATATGTACAGGACTGTGCCTGTGTAATGAGCCATGCAGCAGTGATGCCTTTAACGGCTGTAATGTGCCTGTACAATAAGCAATGCGGCCGTGTTGCCACAACGACTAAGCAAGTGTCGCTGATTGGTCGCGGCCTAACTGCCACGACCAATCAGCGAGGTGGGATTTCCATTACAGACAGACAGAATTAGACAATTATATAGTAGATATCAAGTAAATAATATGCAATTGGTTGGTTTAGCTAATTAACTATTTAAAAGAAAAAAGTGATGGCATGAAGTTATTACTTAGCACATTCCTTGAGACTCCCATAGACAACAGCCATTTTTATTTTACTGTAATGAATTCTTTAACAAAGGTAGAAAAATCATTCACAGGGAGTAGGAGTCATGTATCGTGTACCACATATATAGAGCTACTCTATGTGCATGGGCATGAGCCTTTAAAGAGAATGACTGACATGTCTATTTCCATGGCCGGCTCCAGGTTTTCATGGACCCTTGGTGAAAAAGTCTCAATTGGCCCCTTTAACACATACCACAATTCATGATGCACAGTTACAGCCAAATCTAATGCTCCATACAGAATGGGACCATATAATGCTTCATATATAATGGGCCCCACATGGTGCTCCAATTATAATGGGCCCCATATGATGCTCCAGTATATAATGGGCCCCATATGATGCTCCAGTATATGATGGGACCCATAGAATAATCCAGTATATGATGGGCCCACATAATGCTTGAAACATAAAAATAAAAAAGATAAAAAATGAAATATTGACCTCTCCTTGCTGGCCGCTGCTCAGTTCCAGACTCCTCAGCGTCGCCGTCTTCAGGCTCTCTGACCTGAAACATCAGCGTCAGAAGACATGGAACATTCTGCAGCACAGAAACAGGGAGAGGTAAGTATTGCAAGTACCGGGCCCCTGACCAAGCAGGGGGCCCACTTGTGGGTGGTGGCAGCAGGCTCCCATAGCATGCTGTTGTCCCTGATGGCGAGTGAGCCCCGCATCAGATCAGGGCTCCGGCACTTGCCTGGGTGCGCCGGATGCTGACATTGGCTTTATTTCAGTAAATACATACATTCCTCATGAAATGAATGTTAAACATGTTTTGTAGAGTTCTGCATTTTGATGAACCTTTGTTACTTATCTTATGCAAATTGTCACTTCAGAGAGGAAGAGGACTAGAACTCTCATTCCACTTATAGGACGTAACAATCCTAAAAGTAAATATCGACCCTTCAACGAGCCCTTTCATGTGACTTAGGATAAATGCCAAAACCAAAATCTCAATTTGCAGAAACTGTGTTTCAGTTTACTGCCCCTCATCAGTGCAAAGTGTGAGATCTGGTTTGGCTGGGTGAGAGGCATATCTGACCCGAATCCAAAGGGTAACATTTCTCCTTGCAGAGAGCGACATATCAAGCCTAACATGTTGAGGTAAGGAGACTTTTAAGCTGCAATGCTCCTAGAGGACTAGAACTCTAATGCCATAGGAAGTAGTGATCCTAAAAGTCAAAATCTTAAAAATTCATGTCTAAATTGACAGTTGGGTGTTATTATTAGCTGTCTCTACACTGTTTACTCAGTGCTGGCAATGTAAGGACACCCCTTTGACAAGCACATGTTCACTCACATTTGTCAACTTTTTCACACATGTCTAAGAATATCAGTAGAAAAGCATAGAGGAACAGAAAGACAATATAGATTTTTGCTAAAGCAGACATGTCCGGAGCTATGACAGATTGTCTTTAAACTTTATATGGTAACTTTTACCCTCAAAATCCTTCAACAGGCTATGTATTCAGGATTTCTCTAGTACTGCATAGTTCATGCTTAAATCACGACATTAAGAATTGCTACTTGCAGTGCCCTGAAATTTTTCCACATTTTTTCATTCATGTTACACCCCCAAACTTACATTTTTTATTTGAATTTTGTGATATAACAACACAACGTAGCATGTACTGTATTTGTGACGCAAAGGAATTGATATATATTTTTATAAATATTTTCAAAATATAAATCTTAAAATTGTGATGTGCAATTGTATTCAACCCCGAAGTCAATACTTTGTAGGACCCCGTTTCACTGCAATTATTGCTGTTTTTTGGGTATATGTCTACCTGCTTTGCCCATCTAAATGTTGAAATATTTGCCTGTTTTTCTTTGAAGACTAACTCTAGCTTAGGGAGACTGGATGGAGAACATCTGTGAACAGCAATTTTCAAGTTTTGCTCCAGGTTCTAAATAGGATTTAGGTCAGGACTAGAGTTCAGCGAAACGGGTCGGTCAAATTCAAAAATAGCCAAATTTAGCTAAAGTCGGTTTTTGCCGATCGAAACCCGACCATAGCGTGAGGTCGGCCATGAGGTCGCCGATCAGAGCGCCAAAGTCGCGTTTCAAATAATGCTTCCAGCACCTTTTCTCAGCCAGTGATGGAGGATGCACACTGTGGGCAACGCGATGACATGGGCAGCGGCCACCACCATCTAAGAGAAGGGCATTGAAGTGATTGGCTGGCTTTGTGTGGCATCACAGTGGGTATAAAAGGCTGTGACCGCCGACCGCCATCTTACTTCTGCCCATCTTAGAATAGGGAGAGGTGCTGCTGCTGATTCTGTACAGGGAGAGCATTAGGCAGGGAAGAAGAAACAAAAAACTGCTTCTGCTGATAGCGCTTTTCACTGTACAGTTAGTGTGCAGTGAAAGGGGAGGATTTTTGTTGTATGCAGCAGCGCAGGTGGTGATTTGGCTGCCTTTTAAGGCTAGCTGCTAGCTGCATTGCTGTGTGCACACTGCTGTTCAAACTGCTTTTTCAAAGCACTCCAACTTTTATTATTTTGTCTTGGTGAGTTACTGAGCGTTCATTTTTTCACACACCGTATAGCGGTGTACGCTCCTCACACACTACCGTGTACCGCCTTGTATCACGGACAAATAGAAGCTATCTGGGTGTGACTCTGGAAGAACAAGTCAAGGAGTTTTTCCGTTTTTCCAGACCTACACCTTAGAGTGCTGACCGCTTTCCAAACAGTTTTGCATATCTGCTGTTTGATAAAGGTCAAAACTAGACAGCGACAGTGTGTGTCAGTCCGTATAGAAATAGACGGAGATTGACAATTTTACATACAGACACCGTATAGCGGTGTACGCTCCTCACACACTACCGTGTACCGCCTTGTATCATGGACAAATAGAAGCTTTCTGCGTGTGACTCTGGAAAAAAAAGCCAAGGAGTTTTTCCGTTTTTATATTTTTCACTCTTTGTTTCATTGCAGCCATAGTAACATAGCAACATATTTAGCAAGGCCGAAAAAAGACATTTGTCCATCCAGTTCAGCCTATATTCTGTCAGAATAAATCCCCAGATCTACATCCTTCTAAAGAACCTAATAACTGTAAGATACAATATTGTTACGCTCCAGGAAGACATCTAGGCCTCTCTTGAACCCCTCGACTGAGTTCGCCATCACCACCTCCTCAGGCAAGGAATTTCAGATTCTCACTGTCCTAACAGTAAAGAATCCTCTTCTATGTTGGTGAAAAAAACCTTCCCTCATTCCGACGCAGAGAATGCCCCCTTGTGACCGTCACTTTCCATGGTATAAACAGGTCCTCGGAGAGATATTTGTATTGTCCCCTTATGTATTTATACATGGTTATTAGATCGCCCTCAGTCGTCTTTTTTCTAAACTAAATAATCCTAATTTTGTTAATCTCTCTGGGTATTGTAGTTCCCCCATCCCATTAATTAATTTTGTTGCCCTCCTTTGTACTCGCTCTAGTTCCATTATATCCTTCCTGAGCACCAGTGCCCAAAACTGTACACAGTACTCCATGTGCGGTCTAACCAGGGATTTGTACTGAGGCAGTATAATGCTCTCATCATGTGTATCCAGACCTCTTTTATTTCACCCCATGATCCTGTTTGCCTTGGCAGCCGCTGCCTGGCACTGGTTGCTCCAGGTAAGTTTATTGTTATCTAGGATCCCCAAGTCGTTCTCCATGTCAGATTTTCCCAGTGGTTTCCCATTCAGTGTGTACTGGTGATATTGATTCCTTCTTCCAATGTGTATAACCTTACATTTATCATTGTTAAACCACATCTGCCACCTTTTGGCCCAAGTTTCCAACTTATCCAGATCCATCTGTAGTAGAAGCCATTTGGTACATTCAAAAAAGTTCTTTTTTTCTCATTAATGTCCACTCTGCACCCCATCTTGACTGCAAAAAAATAGAAATGTAGAAATTTTAGCAAATTTATTAAAAAAGAAAAACTGAAATATCACATGGTCATAAGTATTCAGACTAGAGTTCAGCGAAACGGGTCGGTCAAATTCAAAAGTCGCCGACTTTAGCTAAAGTCGGGTTTCGCCGATCGAAACCCGACCATAGCGTGAGGTCAGCCATGAGGTTGCTGAGTCGAGCTCTAAAGTCGCGTTTCAAATAATGCTTCCAGCACCTTTTCTCAGCCAATGATGCAGGGCGCACACTGTGGGCAACGCGATGACATAGGCAGCGGCCACCACCATCTTAGAGAAGGGCATTGAAGTGATTGGCTGGCTTTGTGTGGCATCACAGTGGGTATAAAAGGCTGTGACCGCCGACCGCCATCTTACTTCTGCCGATCTTAGAATAGGGAGAGGTGCTGCTGCTGATTCTGAACAGGGAGAGCGTTAGGCAGGGAAGAAGAGACAAAAAACTGCTTCTGCTGATAGCATTTTTCACTGTACAGTTAGTGTGCAGTGAATGGGGAGGATTTTTTTTGTGTGCAGCAGCGCTGGTGGTGATTAGGCTGCCTTTTAAGGCTACCTGCTAGCTGTATTGCTGTGTGCACACTGCTGTTCAAACTGCTTTTTCAAAGCACGCCAACTTTTATTATTTTGTCCTGGTGAGTTACTGAGCGTTCATTTTTTCACACACCGTATAGCGGTGTACGCTCCTCACACACTACCGTGTACCGCCTTGTATCACGGACAAATAGAAGCTATCTGGGTGTGACTCTGGAAGTACAAGCCGAGGAGTTTTTCCATTTTTCCAGACCTACACCTTAGAGTGCTGTCCGCTTTTCAAACAGTTTCGTTTATCTGCTGTTTGATAACCGTCAAAACTAGACAGAGACAGCGTGTGTCAGTCCCTATACAAATAGACGGAGATTGACAATTTTCCATATAGACACCATATAGCGGTGTACGCTCCTCACACACTACCGTGTACCACCTTGTATCACGGACAAATAGAAGCTTTCTGTGTGTGACTCTGGAAAAAAAAGCAGAGGAGTTTTTTCGTTTTTCCAGATCTACACCTTAGAGTGTTGTCTGCTTTTCAAACAGTTTCGTATATCTGCTGTTTGATAATGGTCAAATCTAGACAGAGACAGCGTGTGTCAGTCCATATACAAATAGACGGAGATTGACAATTTTCCATACACACTCCGCATAGAGCTGTCCAATTCTCAAACAGTATTGTATATCTGCCATTCGCATTACAGTCACATCTATACAGAGTCAGCGTGTGTGTGTGTGACACTCTGTAAATACATATGTGGAGATTGTTAGTTACACAAAAAATGTATACAGCTGTACACTTCTGATACAGTTCCGAATATCAGCTTGTTGGATTACGGTCCAATACATACTGTGAGAGCGTCTGTGACTAACAAAATATATTCAGAGATTTACTTTTTTTAATACACCATACACAGCTGGACGCTCCTCATACAGTACCATCTCTCTGCTGGAATTTTTGGTACACTTTCCCAAACATGAGGAAGTATGGTGTAAGAGGCCACGGACTTGGGCAGGGGGGCGCAGCTGGTACTGATGGTGGTGGTGCATCGGCTGGTTCTGGCAAAAGCACAATAGCAGCTAGGGCAGGAGGTGTTGAGCCTGCGTCATCGTCTGGCCCAAGAAGGCCTGTAAGGTTGCCTTTTCTTGGAGTAGGAAAACTGCTTTTAAAGCCGGAGCATCAGGAACAGGTTTTGGTGTACATTGCCGAAACAGCCACCAGCTCTATTGCCTCCTCTTCTGAATATTCGAAACCTGCAAGCATGGAGTCGTCAGTGCAGGGTTCTGGTCAGGAAAAACACCTTTCCTTGTGTCCTTCACTCCCACCAAAAGTTAAGGATGCGGCAGCACACACTTCAGATTACTCTATGGAGCTCTTTTCACATACCATGCCTGGGTTATACAGTCAAATCCAGAATTCCCCAGTCCAAGATGAATCTGACATAGAGTGCACTGATGTTCAGCCACTGCTTGATGATTCTGCTGGTACATCAACCCAGAGCACTACATTGCCCTCGCAGTCTATTGAGCCAGAATCTGACCCTGATCAAACACAGGTGCCATTTCCCGCCAACTATACCACCTTACACGGTGACACAGAGGAAGGTAAAGAGGAAGGTGCAGATGACTTTGAAGAGGAGGTGATGGATGACCCAGTTCTTGACCCAGATTGGCATCCATTGGGGGAGGAGGGTGGCGCTGGCAATAGTTCAGATAAGGAGAAGGATCCGCAGCAGGCATTGACATCGCAGCAGCGGTTATCTCGCAGGCTCGTAGCTGTCCAAAAACGTGGACCAAAAACTAAAAGAGTTGCAGGACAGCTTGGCCAGACGGTCAACTTAGCACAGCGTGCAAGGCCAGAAAAGGTATACCATAGTAGGAAGAGTGCAGTGTGGCACTTCTTTGTCCAAAATCCTGCTTATGATGCAAAGGTTACCTGTAAGAAGTGCGGAAGGATCTTTAGCCGAGGTAAACAACTCAGAAATTTGAATACCAGTTGCATGCTTAGACATTTAATCAACATGCACTTGCAAACATGGACGGACTACAAAACCTCAGGTAGCACATGTGCATCTGCTCCGACTGAAGGTAGCCAGTAACGCTCCATCACTTCCCCCACTGTAAGACCGCCGCCACCGTTAAGCACACCACCAGCACTAAATGTTGAGGTGTCGTCGCAAGGCCAAACCACTCAGGGAATCACAATGGTTTCGCAACACAACACTGAATCTAGGCCATCACCACCAATACCATCACCAACCCCCTCTCACTCCGTCTGGTCCACCGCTACTTCCCTCATATGCTGCTCTCCAGTCCAGGTCACCCTACCAGACACTCTGAGTAGGACAAGAAAGTACTCATCCTCTCATCAGCATACACTTTGTTTGATCGCCTACATTGCCAAACTAATCTCATTAGAGATGATGCCCTACCGTTTGGTTGAAAGCAAAGCTTTCCGTGACCTCATGGCCTACGCTGTCCCATGCTATGACCTACCCAGTCGGCACTTCTTTTCTAAAAGTCATCCCTGCCCTCCACCGGCATGTGAAAGACCGCATTGTCTATGCGCTAAAACAGTCAATGAGTGGAAAGATGCACCTCACAACAGATGCATGGACCAGTAGGCATGGCCAGGGCCGTTACGTGTCCATCACTGCGCACTTGGTTAATGTGGTGGATGCAGGCTCCACTGGTGAGAGCGGCGGTGGAACAGTGCTGCCTAGCCCACGGTATAGGAAACAGTTGGCTGTAGGCTTTGAATCCTCCTCCCCCTCCTTTATCAGTGAAAGCTCATCCACAGAGCGCAGTCGCATGAGCACTACATCCGCAGCTGGCAGTGTTGCCTACGAGGTGTCCCACTATCGAACAGCTAGTGGTAAGCGTCAGCAGGCTGTGTTAAAGATGGTGTCTTTGGGCGACAATATACACCGCGGAGGTACTGGCCGACTAACTGAGCGACAAACTGAGTCATGGCTGAGCAGTCTACATCTTGAGGCAGGCAAGGTAGTCAGTGATATTGGCCGTAATTTTGTGGCAGCCATAGCCCATGCAAAACTCACACACATAGCTTGCCTGGCTCATACTTTGAACTTGGTGGTGCAGTTCTTCCTTAATAATTATCCGGAGTTAACATCCCTGCTCCATAAGGTGCGAAGACTGTGCTTGCACATCCGTTGCTCAAGTGTCCACTCCACTCGTATGCAGAAGCTTCAGCGATTGCTCCACCTCCCCAAGCACCACCTAATCATAGACGTTGCAACAAGGTGGAACTCCACCCTGCACATGGTTGAGAGGCTGTGCGAACAGAGGCAGCCTGTAATGCATTTGTGGGAGGATACACGGGCAGGCAGTTTGAGGGAAGACATGGAATTGTCGGGTCTACAGTGGTCAAAGCTGAAAGATCTCTGTAAAGTCCTTCAGTGTTTTGAGGTATGCACATGGCTGGTAAGCGCAGACGATGCCATCATAAGCATGAGCATCCCACTTATGCGTCTGCTCATGCAAAGTTTGATGCACATTAAGGATCAGGCATCTGCAGCGGAGGAGGAGGAGTTAAGCCTTGATGACAGTCAGCCATTGTCTGGTCAGGGAACTGTCCTGGACAAGGTGGAGGAAGAAGAGGAAGAGGAGGAGGAGGAGGGGGATGATTATTTTGGGCAGGAGGATGCTTCTCAGGGGGCAAGAGAAAATGTTGGCATTCCAAGGTCAGGTACAGTGTTTGTGCATGACTGTAGGGATGTGGATTTGCCAGAAAGTGCTCCTCCACCCACCACTGGCAGTGCATCATTGACACCTGGAACATTGGCCCACATGTGAGATTATGCCTGAAATGACACAATATGCCTTACAGGAGCTCGCTTGCCCTGCTGCTAGTGTGTTATTTGAAAGAGTCTTCAGTGCTGCTGGATCAATCCTGACAGAAAAAAGGACTCGTCTGTCTACCCAAAATGCTGATGATCTAACCTTCATTAAAATGAACCGTGCAGGGGTTTCAAAGGATTTTGTCCCACCTTCCCCTGATGGCACATAATTTGCCAGAAAACTGCCTCGCTTTTGTGCTCCTCTTCCTCAGACCTGCCCAATTCCGCCCTTTGCAGCAGCTGAATGTCCAGCCAACACATCAACATATGCCATTTTTTAAACCTCCCTAAGTGGACTGCCGCCCCCCAATGGCTGGGGTCAACACCTGGCGCACCCGGGCAAGTGCCATTGCTCTGAACAGGTGGATGAGCCCACAGATGGCTGATGGCACTAGCACAGGGCCCCTCATAGTACAATACAGTGTCTCTGATGGTGGGGGGGCCCACTCGCTGTCAGACACACCAGCATACTATGAGGGGCCCTGTGCCATTACCATCGACCACGAGTGTGCCCCCCCTGCTGGTCATGGCCACAGCACTTACAAGTGCAATAATTACCTCTCCCTGCTCCATCGCTGTGTAGTCTGGGCAGTTAAATCCTTCACAGGGACGGCCACTAGAAATTTGGTGTATTGATCGATGATGGTTAAGCTGTAGCTATGCCCTGTCCTGCTGGCATCTACCTTCAGATGATCAATAACTACCATTTGTAATGGACGTCAACTTACAAGTGGATGCAGTGGTTCTTTATGATCACCTTTCACAGTTGTGATAGTCACAGACGTGTGACATTCCTGCCACCATTTTTCAATGTCTCCTCTCATGCCAATCCAATAGAATCGCCTACAGTCTGTGGCTTCTGCACTCCAAAATGACCAGACACATCATGATAGGCAGTGAGTATCATGTCTACATCTCTCCCTGTGATCACAATTTGATGGAGACGAGTAATGGTGATGTGATCCACGCTACTGCGATAAAGCAATCCTTTCTTCACAAAGAACTGTTTTCTGTTTTCACTGTCTCCACAGACACAGTAATTGAGGGTCTGCATCGCCTCTGCAACATCTACCGGGAGGTTTTCCCATGATGAGTAATTCCCAAATTTCTGCTAACACTCGACTTTCCGTCTGTACTTGTATCCATGTAGTTTCCAGTAGCGGAGAGTCTGGACCGGCATACTGAGTTTGAAATATATGCGAAGATTTAAAAGTACCACAACACTGTATCTTGTTGTACGCTTCGACTAAATTCCCCTTTTTCTACTTGTTAAATTCTGGTGTAATACATACTGAGCCTGTGAGTGTCTGTGTCTGACTCCGGAAGTATAGACGGAAATTTACAATTACCCCTAGACTGGATACACCTGGTATGTGCTGATACAGTACCTTTGTTCAAAATTTTGTATTATGGTATCATCCATAGTGAGTGAGCGTGTGTGGTTTACGCCTTCTATATATACGGTGAATAGGAGATACCAGTTTTTACCCTATACTCGATACAGCTTGTATCTTGTTATACAGTATCTTTGTTTGACATTTGGTATTACGGTCAAATCCATACTGAGTAAGCATCTGAGAGTGACTACGGGACTATGTATACAAAGATTTCAATTGTACCCTATAATATATATACTTGCTATCTTGTTATCCAGTACCTTTTTTAAAACATTATTTATTATGGTCAAACCCAGACTGAGTGAGCGTCTGAGGGTGACTCTGGAAATATATACCGAGATTTCAAATTTGGCCAACACTGTTGTTGTGTTACATTACCCATTTACAGCTTTTCATATTCTTGTATAATCCATACTGGGCCTGAGAGCGTTTGTGTCTGCCTCCTGAAATGTATACGGAGATTCAGAATGTTTCACTATTCTACACTGTATATACCTTGTATCTGGTGATACTGTACCCTTTTTCACCTTTTTATTTTATTCGGTAATTCATACTGAGCCTGTGAGCATCTGAGTATGACTCATGAAATATGTACGGAGATTTACTGTTATCCCTAGACTGTATAGAGCTGTACGCTTCTGATACAGTACCATATATCTGCTGGTATTTTGGGTCAATTTTCTAAAACATGAGGAAGTATGGTGGAAGAGGATGTGGACATGGGGGGCAACCTAGTACTGATGGTGGTGGTGGTGCATCTGCTGGTAGTGCCAAAAACACAATAGCAGCTAAGGCAGGAGGTGTTGAGCTTGCGTCATGGTGTAGCTCTGGAAGGCCAGTAAGGCTCCGTTTTCTGGGAGTAGGTAGACTGCTTTTAAAGCCATAGCATCAGGAACTGTTTTTGGCTTACATTGCTGAAACATCCTCAAGCTCTATCGCCTCCTCTTCTGAAGTTTAAAAAATGCAAGCACTGAGTCGTAAGTGTAGGCTTCTGGTCAGGAGCAACCACTTTCCTTGTGTCCTTCACCCACACCAAAAGTGAAGGATGTGGCAGCACACACTTCAGATTACTCCATGGAGCTCTTTTCACATACAATGCCTGGGTTAATTAAAAATGTGGCCCATCATATACTGGAGCATTCAAAATGGGGGACATCTGACACTGGAGCATCATCCATGAGGCCCATCATATACTGGAGCATTCTAAATGGGGCAGATCAGACACTGGAGCAGCATCTATGGGGCACATTATACACTGGAGCATTAGAAATGGGGCCCATTATATATGGAGCATTATTTGGGCCCATAACACACTGGAGCATCGTCCATGGGGACCATCATATACTGCAGCATTATGTGGAGCTCATCATATACTGTATGGAACATGCTCCAGTATATGATTGGCCTGATGGATGATGCTCCAGTGTCTTATGGGCCCTAATAAGGCTCCATATATAATGGGCCCCATTTCTAATGCTCCAGTGTATCATGTGCCCCATAGATGCTGCTCCAGTGTCTGATCTGCCCCATTTGGAATGCTCCAGCATATGATGTGCCTCATGGATGATGCTCCAGTATATGATGGGCCTCATGGATGATGCTCCAGTGTCTTATGGGCCCTAATAAGTCTGGACATTCAGCTGCTATAAATGGCGGAATTGGGCAAGTCCGCGGAATAGGAGGACAAAAGCGAGGCAGGTTCCTGGCAACCTATGTGTCATCAGGGGAAGGTGGGACAAAATCCTTTGAAACCCATGCATGGTTCATTTTAATGAAGGTTAGATCGTCAACATTTTGGGTCGACAGACGGGTCCTTTTTTCTGTCACTATTGATCCAGCAGCACTGAAGACTCTTTCAGATAACACACTAGCAGCAGGGCAAGCGATCTCCTGTAAGGCATAGTGTGCCAATTCAGGCCAGGTGTCCAGTTTAGAGGCCCAATAGTCAAAGGGGAATGACCTGTGAGGGAGATCATCGATATGGGAGGAGAAGTAGTTTGTAGCCATAGCTGACAACCGTTGTCTCCTGTCACTTTTAATCGATGCAGTATTAGCAGTTGTGTAAGCACTACTTGAGAAATCATTCCACAACATGGTCATTAAACCCCTGTCTCCAACGCCACTTCGGCTGTGTGCACCACGAACACCTCTTACATTGTCTTCGCACCTTATGGAGCAGGGATGTTAACTCCAGATAATTATTAAGGAAGCACTGCACCACCAGGTTCAAAGTGTGAGCCAGGCAAGGTATGTGTGTGAGTTTTGCACGGGCTATGGCTGACACAAAATTCCACCCACTATCACTGACTAACTTGCCTGGCTCAGGATGTAGACTGCCCAGCCATGACTCAGTTTGTCGCTGTAAGTAGTCGGCCAGTACCTCCGTGGTGTGTCTGTTGTCGCCCAAAGACATCATCTTTAATACAGCCTGCTGACGCTTACCACTAGCTGTTCGAAAGTGGGACACCTCTTGTGCAACACTGCCAGCTGCGGATGGAGTGCTCGTGCGACTGCGCTCTGTGGACGAGCTTTCGCTTATGGAGAAGGAGGAGGAGGGTCAAAAGCCTACAGCCAACTGTTTCCTATACCGTGGGCTAGGCAGCACTGTTCCACCGCCACTGTCCCCTGTGGAGCCTGCATCCACATTAACCCAGTGCGCAGTGAAGGACACGTAACTGCCCTGGCCATGCCTACTGGACCATGCATCTGTTGTGAGGTGCACCTTTCCACTCACTGATTGCTTGAGTGCATGGACAATGCGGTCTTTCACATGCAGTAGGAGGGCTGGGAAGGCTTTTTGAGAAAAGAAGTGCCGACTGGGTAGGTCATAGCCTGGGACTGCGTAGGCCATGAGCTCGCTGAAAGCTTCGCTTTCAACCAAACGGTAGGGCATCATCTCTAATGAGATTAGTTTGGCAATGTAGGCGTTCAAACACAGTGTACGCGGATGAGTACTTTCTTGTCCTACTCAGAGTGTCTGGTAGGGTGACCTGGACTGGAGAGCAGCATATGGGGGAAGAAGCGGTGGACCGGATGGAGTGAGAGGGGGTTGGTGATGGTATTGGTGGTGATTGCCTAGATTCAGCGTTATGTTGCAAAACCATTGTGATTCCCTGAGTGGTTTGGCCTTGCAACGACACCTCAACATTCAGTGCTGGTGGTGTGCTTAACGGTGGTGGTGGTCTTACAGTGGGGGAAGTGATGGAGCGTTGCTGGCTACCTTCAGTCGGAGCAGATGCACATATGCTACCTGAGGTTTTGTAGTCCGTCCATGCTTGCAAGTGCATGTTGATTAAATGTCTAAGCATGCAACTGGTATTCAAATTTCTGAGTTGTTTACCTCAGCCAAAGGTCCTCCCGCACTTCTTACAGGTAACCTTTGCCTCATCAGTAGGATTTCGGACAAAGAAGTGCTACACTGCGTTCTACAAACTATGGTATACATTTTCTGGCCTTGCACACTGTGCTAAGTTGACCGTCTGGCCAAGCTGTCCTGCAACTCTTTTAGCTTTTGTTCCTCGTTTTTGGACAGCTACGAGCCTGCCAGATAACCGCTGCTGCAATGTCAATGCCTGCTGCGGGTCCTTCTCCTTATCTGAACTATTGCCAGCGCCACCCTCCTCCCCCAATGGATGCCAATCTGGGTCAAGAACTGGGTCATCCATCACCTCCTCTTCAAAGTCATCTGCACCTTCCTCTTTACCTTCCTCTGTGTCACCGTGTAAGGTGGTATAGTATGCGGGAAGGGGCACCTGTGTTTCATCAGGGTCAGATTCTGGCTCACTAGACTGCGAGGGCAATGTAGTGCTCCATACAGTAATCTGAAGTGTGGGCTGCTGCATCCTTAACTTTTGGTGGGAGTGAAGGACACAAGAAAAGGTGTTTTTAATGACCAGAACCCTGCACTGACGACTCCGTGCTTGCATGTTTCGAACGTTCAGAAGAGGAGGCAATAGAGCTGGTGTCTGTTTCGGCAATGTAAGCCAAAACCTGTTCCTGATGCTCCGGCTTTAAAAGCGGTTTTCCTACTCCAAGAAAAGGGAACCTAACAGGCCTTCTTGGGCCAGACGATGACGCAGGCTCAACACCTCCTGCCTTAGCTGCTATTGTGCTTTTGCCAGAACCAGCCGATGCACCACCACCATCAGTACCAGCTGCGCCCCCCTGCCCACGTCCGTGGCCTCTTCCACCATACTTCCTCATGTTTGGGAAAATGTACCAGAAATACCAGCAGAGATATGGTACTGTATGAGGAGCGTCCAGCTGTGTAAGGTGTATTAAAAAAATTAAATCTACATATGTATTTTGTTATACCATAATATTATCATGGAAAACCACCCCATTAATATATAGTAAAACAAGTACACATATGTATAGTGTTACCAAAAGGGATATATATGTATGGACATAAGGGACCATCGCAAAAAATTAATGGGATATATAGGGAAAGAAAATTAGCGAAAAAAAGGGTCCAATGCAAAATTTCAAATTTTATTGACAATAATTTTATTCAAGTATATCAGGATTATAGAAAAAAGGTGAAATAAGAGTCAATGATGATCACAACAGGTACATGGGCAAAAACGATAGGGCACACAAGGGTACATAGACATGGGAATGTGCATAGTTTTATAAATGTACAACACCAAATTTAAATATTCCACATTCACCCATAATTAGAAAAATAACCAGTCACAATATCCCAATGGAAGCCGGATAGATAGCACTGCCACAGGAGGAGGACCAGCCACCACTCGTGGTATGTACTAAATCCAGATTTAACTACAAACGCACGTTTCGGCTAGATGGCCTTCATCAAGACCTTGATGAAGGCCATCTAGCCGAAACGTGTGTTGGGGAGGGTACACCTGGGTGGACTTATGCTACATACCAGCCTGAAGGTAATATTATGCTGTGGTACTGTTTGTGATACGGAACTGTATCAGAAGTGTACAGCTGTATACTTTTTTGTGTAACTAACAATCTCCGTATATGTATTTACGGAGTGTCACACACACTGACTCTGTATAGATGTGACTGTAATGCGAACGGCAGATATACAATACTGTTTGAGAATCGGACAGCTCTATACGGTGTCTGTATGGAAAATTGTAAATCTCTGTCTTTTTTTATACGGAGTGACACACGCTGTCTCTGTCTAGTTTTGACTGTAATCAAACAGCAGGTATACGAAACTGTTTGAAAAGCAGACAACTCTATTCGGTGTAGGTCGGGGAAAATGGAAAATCTCCTCAGTTTGTTTTTCCAGAGTCACACACAGATAGCTTGTATTTGTCCGTGATACCAGTCGGTACACGGTAGTGTGTGAGGAGCGTACACAGCTATATGGTGTCTGTATGTAAAATTGTCAATCTCCGTGTATTTTTATACGGAGTGACACACGCTATCTCTGTATAGTTTTGACCATTATCAAACAGCAGATATACGAAACTGTTGGAAAAGCAGACAGCACTCTAAGGTGTAGGTCTGGAAAAATGGAAAATCTCCTCGGTTTGTTTTTCCAGAATCACACACAGATAGCTTGTATTTGTCCGTGATACCAGCCGGTACACGGTAGTGTGTGAGGAGCGTACACCGCTATACGGTGTCTGTATGGAAAATTGTCAACCTCTGTGTATTTTTATACAGAGTGACACACGCTGTCTCTGTATAGTTTGACCGTAATCAAACAGCAGATATGCGAAACTGTTTGAAAAGCGGACAGCTCTATACGGTGTAGGTCTGTAAAAATGGAAAATCTCCTCGGTTTGCTTTTCCAGAATCACACACAGATAGCTTGTATTTGTCCATGATACCAGCCGGTACACGGTAGTGTGTGAGGAGCGTACACCGCTATACGGTGTGTGAAAAAATGACCGCTCGGTAACTCACCAGAACAAAATAATAAAATTTGGAGTGCTTTGAAAAAAGCAGTTTGAACAGCAGTGTGCACACAGCAATGCAGCTAGCAGGTAGCCTTAAAAGGCAGCCTAATCACCACCAGCACTGCTGCACACAACAAAAATCCTCCCCTTTCACTGCACACTAACTGTACAGTGAAAAGCGCTATCAGCAGAAGCAATTTTTTTTTTCTTCTTCCCTGCCTAACGCTCTCCCTTATTCAGAATCAGCAGCAGCACCTCTCCCTATTCTAATATCGGCAGAAGTAAGATAGTGGTAGGCGGTCACAGTCTTTTATACCCACTGTGACACCACACAAAGCCAGCCAATCACTTCAATGCCCTTCTCTAAGATGGTGGTGGCTGCTGCGCATGTCATCGCTTTGCCCACAGTGTGTGTCCTCCATCATTGGCTGAGAAAGGTGCTGGAAGCATTATTTGAAACGCGACTTTGGCGCTCGGCTCAGCAACCTCATGGCTGACCTCACGCTATGGTCGGGTTTCGATCGGCGAAACTCGATTTTAGGTAAAGTCGGCGACTTTTGAATTTGACCGACCCGTTTCACTAAACTCTAGTCTGAATACTTAGGACCATGTGCTATTTCGGTTTTTCTTTTTTAATAAATTTGCAAAAATTTCTACATTTCTATTTTTTTTTCAGTCAAGATGGGGTGCAGAGTGGACATTAATGAGAAAAAAAGAACTTTTTTGAATGTACCAAATGGCTTCTACTACAGATGGATCTGGATAAGTTGGAAACTTGGGCCAAAAGGTGGCAGATGTGGTTTAACAATGATAAATGTAAGGTTATACACAGGAAGAAGGAATCAATATCACCTGTACACACTGAACGGGAAACTACTGGGTAAATCTGACATGGAGAACGACTTGGGGATCCTAGATAACAATAAACTTACCTGGAGCA
Source organism: Dendrobates tinctorius (assembly GCF_039654945.1). Taxonomy (NCBI): domain Eukaryota; kingdom Metazoa; phylum Chordata; class Amphibia; order Anura; family Dendrobatidae; genus Dendrobates; species Dendrobates tinctorius. The sequence continues at coordinate 58,971,240 of NW_027361676.1, forward strand.
ACCAGTGTCAGGCAGCGGCTACCAAGGCAAACAGGATCATGGGGTGAAATAAAAGAGGTCTGGATACACATGATGAGAGCATTATACTGCCTCTGTACAAATCGCTGGTTAGACCACACATGGAATACTGTGTACAGTTTGGGGCACTGGTGCTCAGGAAGGATATAATGGAACTAGAGCGAGTGCAAAGGAGGGCAACAAAATTAATTAATGGGATGGGGGAACTACAATACCCAGAGAGATTAACAAAATTAGGATTATTTAGTTTAGAAAAAAGACGACTTAGGGCGATCTAATAACCATGTATAAATACATAAGGGGACAATACAAATACCTCTCCGAGGATCTGTTTGTACCATGGAAGGTGACGGTCACAAGGGGGCATTCTCTGCGTCGGGAGGAGGCAAGGTTTTTTCATCAACATAGAAGAGGATTCTTTACTGTTAGGACAGTGAGAATCTGAAATTCCTTGCCTGAGGAGGTGGTGATGGCGAACTCAGTCGAGGGGTTTAAGAGAAGCCTAGATGTCTTCCTGGAGCGTAACAATATTGTATCTTACTGTCATTAGGTTCTTTAGAAGGACGTAGATCTGGGGATTTATTCTGACAGAATATAGGCTGAACTGGATGGACAAATGTCTTTTTTCGGCCTTGCTAACTATGTTACTATGTTACTATGGCTGCAATGAAACAAAGAGTGAAAAATATAAAAGGGTCTGAATACTTTCCGCACCCACTGTATTTGACTTCTAGAGGCAATTGGTCAGTCAAGATTTTATTTAGAGGTATAAGACTACAGAGGTCTGAATACAAATGCATATCATAATTTTCAGGTATATATTTTAAAAATATTTAGAAAACATGTATAATTTCCTTTACAATTCACAAATACTTCCTACTTTGTGTTGATTTATCTGATTAAATCCCAATAAAATGTATTTACATTTCTGGGTGTAACATGAAAAAATCTGTAACAGTTCTCAGGGTATGAATACTTTTTCAAGGCACTGTATATTCATCCTTGGCCATTAACCCCTTAAAGCAATATCATATAAATTTACTGTACATGATTGCAGGGATGGCCATGTGTAGAGGTGACTGAGGAGCTGAGCTCTCTCCACACGAGGCAGACACTGGCACAGTCTGCATATGTCTCCATCAGACTGTTATCCATTTACAAGCCGCTGCCAATCTCTGCCAGCATCATTTGAATGAAACGTATGTTAATGCTCACGCTTACCAGCTTCAATTGTGATGCAATCGTGAGGTGCCATTAGGCTACTATGACAGCTGGGGGTCCACTGAAGGACCTAATCATCACCATCTTGGTACTCATTTTAAGCTAAGCTATATATGCTATAAACTGAGCTTCAAAGGAGAAGAATATTTACACTAAATATGCCAAATTGCAAAATTTTCAAAATTTTTGCCAGATTTCTGTTTATTTTTACACATAAATGCAAGTCATATGAAATAAATTTTACCACTATCATAAAGTACAATATGTCATGCGAAAACCTTCTCAGAATTACTGAGATCTGTTGAAGCATTCCAGAGTTATAACCTCATAAAGGGACAGTGGTCAGAATTGTAAAAATTTGCCTTGTCAGGAAGGTGAAAACAAGCTTTGAGGTAAAGGGGTTAATAGCCCATCATGCATATCTCTGTGCATGCACTTGTATACTGCTTGAAAAAGGCTCACACATGGAGATGAAACATCGCATGATGGGCCATTAAACAACACCTTATTTCACTTGAGATGGTGTGCTGCTTCCAATTTCTTCTAAATATAATAAGAACTGGTATGTAACTGGGAGGCTATGCACCCAAATTTTGTTGGAACGGTGCTGCTCTTTTCTTTTTTCATTCTTTTGTTATATATAATGCATACATTTTTGGTATTGCCATGTTCCAAAAAATCTGATCTACGAAAATATAAAGTTAATTAAAATGCCATAATATAAAAAAAACATCCAGAACAGTTTTATCGTCACTATTCATCCATGTCAAAGTTAACATCAGCATTTAACAGGCTAACAATCATGAATAGAGCTTCACTCCACCCGCGATTGTTCGCGGAAGGCCCTACCTGTAACACACAGCCATCACCTGTGAAATATGGGATGGGCTCACCTCGTGAGCCCACTCCATACACCTGCTTCCGACAAGCGCCATGCTTAAGCAGCGGATATCGTGAAGGGGTTAATACAATTATACTATTTTACATGTATATTGAGAAAGGTTTATGGGACATAATATTTGTTGGTAAGTCTTTCTGTAGCAAAACCTGTGGTATGGCTCTTCAATATAAGTGCAGCAAAGTACCACATTAAAGCGCTAGTCCTATCTTATAAAGTGTTAGCGTATTACTATGGGTTCTCTTGATCCTGAGAATGAAGTGGTGATTTAGTGTTAGTAGTGTCCTGCTTCAGTTCTCTGCACAGCCTGTTGGGTGGAAGCCCTGGTTTACAGAGAAATCAGTGGTCCCTATAGTCTATGGAGCAGTGATATTGCATTTACCAAATTCAGTGAATAAACTTAAGCCACAATACTGCTAGGTTCATCTGGTGAGGTGGATCTACTAAGGTTCTTGCCCGGGTGGGCACACGGACCCAGGCATTTGTGCAGCTTCCTGCAACCATGAGGACTTGGACTATCTGGAATTTCAGCAGTAGTACAATAGATGAAGTAAAACCCAGCAGGGATGGATACAGGTTGAAAGACAATAGGTACAGATGCTGGAACATAGCGAACATGTAAATCTAGAGTCTCAATCCTAAAACAGAGGTGTGTGTCTTAAGGCCCCGTTACACATAGCGATGTCCCAGCGATCCCACCAACGATCCGACATGGATGGGATCGCTGGGACATCGTTAGGCTGATCGCTGGTGAGCTGTCACATAGACAGCCCCTTCAGCGATCAGGACCAGAAAGCAGGCTGGTTTCTAATGTAAACATCGGGTATCCAGGAGCCGCGGCTCTTGGATACCCACTGTTTACCTTGGATCTGGCGTACACGCTGGTTTCCAAGGTAAACATCGGGTATCTAAGAGCCGTGGCTCCTTTATACCCGATATTTACATTAGAAACCAGCGTCCAGCGTCGCTGATCGCTGGTTTCTCGCTGCCACACGCAGCGATCGATGCGTGCTGGCCAGCGGGAGACCAGCGATCAAAAAATGGCCCTGGCCGATTGAGCATGATCAGCGATACCCGGCAGGGGGGTTGTCGCTGATCCCTGTCACACACAGTGATCTCGCTTGCGAGATCGCTGTGGCATCACAAAATCAGCAATCTCGCTAGCGAGATCATTGTGTGTGAGGGGGTCTTTAGTGAGCTTTTAATGGGATTAGGGAGATGATGTCATGGAGATATGCTGGGAAACATTCAAATCCTAACATGGAGCCCAACATACGGCAGCCGCCTGAGGTGAAGGAAGCAGAGCCAGGGATACCCAGGACAGGTGTGTAACAGATACCAGATACAGCCATTGGACATGTAAGGCACTATGTCTGAAATAAGAGCCTTGCAAACATGAAAACAGATGACAGTTTTCATATTTCCACTCTACATAGGTGGAAATAGAAATATATCAGATTTTCCCAGTTTCCCACACCTGTGCCTACTCTAAACTGCCAAAATTAAGCAGTGAAATATTTCATTGCAGAGAGCCAAGAATGTCACATTCTAACATCTCACATCTTAACAATTACTTGAGTTGTCTGTGAGTTATTTAAAAACCTCCCAAGATTGATTGATCTGTCCTGACATGAATGATGAGATTTTGTGAAAACCCCCTAATGAGAGGCGCACCTGTCTGTCATAAAATCATGTTCTATATTAAGGGAAAATTAGGAACTGTAACTGACAAATCAACAGATACAAATATAACAAATGGTAATTAAGGTGCATTTTCTTTGGAGAATTGATTTTCTCTTTGATACATGTTCACGCTGTAAATGAGATGTAAAAATATTATTATCGGCAAAAGATGATATTCGTATAATGCGCTTGCTGGTAACAACTCATTACGCTTTAATTTCAGCAAAGTTTGACTTGGATACATATAAAGAATATCACTTTTTGTTTATAATGAAAAGCATGTCAAACCGAGAATGCAAATGGCGTTATCTAAATCTCGCTGTCATTTTATCACCAATTCAGCAATTATTTGTGTTGTGCCGACGTGCTTCTTTACTGTCTGCATTCTGTCATGTGTTTAATCATTTCCCCTTAACACAACATACATTACATGTATAATATTTCCATCACATGTTGATATCTTGTAACATTGCTAATGCCCAGAAGAGTTGAGACTTACAAATTAAAACTTACAATTGATATGTTCTGCTGAAATAGCAGAGAATATTAAAATAAATCTCTCTTGGCAGAATATGTAAAGCTGTACAATTCCCTCAGGTCTAACTATGTCTGCATTAATAAACCATTGAAACACATTCCATGAGGCCACCAAAGGACACAGTAGAGATGTAAATTGACTGACTTTTTTGTTAATATAACCCCAGTAGGATGGAGTTTCTGGATTCTTGGGGAGTTTGTACTAATAATGTGCATAGCTAGTATAGTGTTCAACATTTATTTCAAAAATTCCATTTTGTATGTTTTTCACATTATGCCCCGTTGCTCACATTTTTTTAAATTAACATACCATAAAACACGATCCTTGCGCTGTGGTTTCCCTCTATTCATAAAATTCAAATTATGGTTATGCATTAGATAATAATTCTTCCACTATACACATTCAAAAACAGATCCATATGTAATCTATCTGCTGGAAGGTTTACATTCATTTCTAGGCGTGCCGTTTTATCATTACAGCCATAAAGACTGCTGTGCGGTATACACGATTTCAGTCTTTTCAGCTCGGCTCTTAACTCTTTATCGCCCCTAGCTACAGTATAAGCAGCAAAAAAAATGTTGCATTGAATACTAAAAAGTGTGAGCTGTTTACCTACAAGTATACCATTTAATAAAGAATATAAAGGGAGCATTAACGGAAACCTGTCACATTCAAAGTTCAGTATTTGGTCAGTATTTTCCATCAGTATTTGTAAGCCAAAATCAGGAGTAGAACAATCAGAGGAAAAGAATACTAGAAACTCGTCACTACTTCTGTATTTATCACCTACTCCTGGTTTTAGCTTAGGCCTCTTTCACACTTCAGTTTTTTACAATCAGTCACAATCCGCCAGGTTTTGAAAAAAACGGATCCTCAATTTTCTTTTGAGGATCCGCTTTTTTCCCCATTGACTTCCATTACTGGCAGATTGTGACGGATTGCCGTCCGTTGCATCCGTTTTTTTTGCGGATCCGCCAAAAGTTGCTGTCCGTCACCATCCTCAAAGATTTCAAAACGGAGCTTGCAACGTTTTTTTTTCTGGCGGATCCTCCAGACACTCATTTAACCCGAAATTCTTTCTGGGTGCCGGACAAAAAAAATTCTCTCTCTCTCTCTCTCTTTCCCGGCCAGCGTTTCCTTTAAATTTCCTCATTTTCAGGATCCATCTGAAAACGGATCCTGTGCCATCCGTTCACATCAGTTCAGAACGGATCTGCTTGTCTGCCTTTTTGGCGGATTTGAACTGATGCAAAAAACTGAAGTGTGAAAGAGGCCTTACAAATACTGATGGAAAATACTGACCAAAAACAGAACTTCTGAACATGGCCTTAACCTGCAGATATGGGGTTAATCTATAGGTTGTGTTCTGAAACCGTATGATCACCACACGGAATGTCTTGCTACCGGGAAGAAATACACTTTTTTTCACCCTGCAGCGTCATGCTTTCCGTCATAGAGGTGTGGCCAGCGCAGTTTTAGTTACCACTCAGTACATAGTGCATCACTGCACAGCTGGCTGTCAGTTACTGTCGGGGTGTGGTTAGATCTGCCGCTAATTATGTGCTGAGCAGTAACTGAAGCCTCATCGGTCACATCTTTATGATTGAAAGCCTGAGGTTGCCAGGAGTAATTGTTTCAGTTCCTCACAGTAGCCGGGATGTCAGTGCAGCAGCCACATGGTTTTAAAATGCTATTATCCTGTAGGTTAACCCTATATCTGCACGTTAATAGCACAGCTAATCTCCAAATATTTCATATAAAACCTAATCACTTTTCAAATATACTTCAGTTACAAAATACTTACTCTTCTCCCTCTAATCTAACTTTCTGTGTTTTTTTGCTTACAGCCATTGACATTTCATTTGAGCCCCCAGCATGCAATGTGGATTGAGATATCATCAATGGGCTGGCGCTGCAGTCACTGTCCTAGCTGCTGTCCCCACCCTGAAATGGATTGTCATCGGACAACCCTTTCTGAGTTGAGCATGCACTGGTTGTCAATACTGACACATGCTCAGTATGATGTCCCTGCTTGCCCCTTTGTCAATGTGCCATGAAGGTGACAGTTTGCTCCCTTGCTGGCTGTAAAGTCAAGTGACAAGCTGACAAACTTAGCATTTCTCTCTAAAGTCAGTGATAAAGCACACTGTCATTTACAAGATTTCAAAACAGAATTACCTTGCCAGCTTGTCACTTCTCCTTAAAGCTGGTGAGGGAGTGCAATGAACACAGTGGAGAGCAGGGACAGCATAGTGAGCAGGCATCAATATTGACAGCGGGCACATGGTCAGTATAGCAGATAATAGCCCAGACCCTGAAAGGGTGGTCCCTGATGATGATGCGTGTCAGGGTGGGGACAACAGCTGCAGCACCGGCCTATTGATGACATATTGTTTGAGAATTCCCAGTGCATGCTGGGAGACTCACACGAAATGTCTTCAGAAGTAAGAAAAATAACACAGATAGAAAGTTAGAGTAGAGAGGGAGGGGTGGAGATATTATTTTAAATTAAAGTATAATACAAATTGCTTTATTTTTTACATTAAATTGAAAATTCAGCTAGGTTTTGGACAACTGCTTTAATATTATTAACACCTTCAGGGCAGACTTATTTTAAGCCATCAGGACAATGCCTTTTTTTCATTGTTGTATTCACAAAACAGTTTCATTTTTCTAATGACGTAACCATGAGGGTTTGATTTTTGCAAGATGAAATGTATTTATCAGTGGCCCCATTTTGGATTACATATAACTTACAGACAAACCTTTTAACTCTTTTTAGGAAGCAATTGAAATAAAGCATAAATTCTGTTATTTTTTATTTCAAATTTTACAAAATTTTCCATGCTGCACAAATGAAAAGGTATCTTTATTTTTTGGGTCAGTATGAATATGGCGATGCAAAAGTTTTGTGACATCATTTGTGTTTTTATACCTTTGTACAATAAGTACAGCACAATTTTATTTCTGTCTTGCTATATTGTGAGAGCAATAAGTTTAACACTTTTCAGTCAACAGATCTGTGTGAGAACTGATTTACTTCATCACGATATTACCTTAGGTTGGTACCATTGTGTATTACATGTGACTTTTTGATAATTTTTCATTATACTTTTTGGGAAATGTAATGATAATGAACAAGAATAGTTTTTAATATTGTTCCCCATTCTGGATAATTGACATGTCATCTTTTTTCTGTAGGTAAATATAATTACCATGATGCCAAATGTATGTCATTTTTGTGCTTCACTTTTTTTTGCATATTTTTTTTGTTAATCGCCATATTCTTAGACCCATGCTTTTTTCTTTTTCTGTAGATGGAGGTTTTCTTTTTAGATTTTGCTACTTTTGCAGAAGAAAATCTTTTACAACGATTTTGTTGTGTCATCATTTTCTGAGAGCTATAACTTTTTGATTTTTTTTTGTCTTCAGAGCAATTTAAAGGGAAACTGTCAGGAGGATTTCACCCCCCCAAACTGAAGTGAAAGAGCATCTGTCTTTCCAGCTCTATTCCCCATGCAGCGTCTCCTCCTCATTCTTATGATTGCCACTGAAATCCATGAGCCTCTCATGCTAGGTCAAGACTTCCAGATCTGTTAAGGTAAAAAAGAGTTCTGCACAAACACGCAAGGTCAAAAAGTAGGTCGTGATGTCAAGACCCTTTGCACCGCGAGTGGATTTAAGCTCTCACAGAGGTGATCAGAAGATGCAACAAGGACCGGATGGGGATGATAAGGAAAGAAGGGGCTGGAGAGGAGAGTGGTAATGTGAGTTTAAGGATTTTTTAATAACATATTTATTATATTCAGGTTTGGAGACTTGATTACTAAAATAATTATATAAGACCCTTTAATTTTTTTTGTATTGTCATAATTGAATTTTACGAGTGTGTAATATTATCCATAATTTTAGTACACAGTCTTTAGTATTCCTTATTCTCACAAAGTTTCATTGTCTTATTTAATTAAAAGTTGAATAAGTTTACTTGAAACTTCAGTAGCATGTGTGAGACGTATGTTTCTTGAATTGGCAGTTGTAAGAAAGTTGGGTTTGTGGAGGTGAAACAGGGACACAATTTGTATGATTTCTATGAGTTTCTAGTTACATAACTATCTTGACAAAAAATATTCGTTCTCAGCCTAAATCTCCATGGGTCTAACATAATGAGGCCTAAAAATTTCTGTCAAACTTTTTGGGACTTCAGTGAGATCTTTAGTATGACATATCAAGTTAAAAAGTTTAGAGGTAATAAGGTGATGAACATTAAGCCATCAGGTCACATTTTTTTCATTAGGCAATTCACAAAGAAAAATGTTAAATATATAAAGTATTTACAGAATTTTGATAATGTAGCTAGTCAGATGCGGACTGGCATGCATTTCAATATTTTCTGGAGGAATAATGGTTAAGATTTAATACACAACATGTTATATTTCTAGATATTCTGATTTGTGAATCTAATATATGTTTCCAATATTTGGTCTGCACAAACCTTTTATTTATTTTTTATTTTAATAATAGGAAAGTAAAATTACACCTTGTTCATTCTTGGTAATAGGATGAGAAAAGGACATAGTCCAGATGAGAGATTTAAATAGAATTTGCATTCATTACTTTGATTGCCAGGAAGATTTAGATATTTTAACTAAATGTTCCTTAGGCGGAATAAAGATTTAGCAAATCCAGCTTTTCATTATGAAACAAAAGTGTATTCATCTGTGCCATTGTTCCATAATAAAACCCAAGGAAACAATATGCAGGTCTCTCTTTTCTCCCCATGCACTGACTTAAAGTGAAAGTCGCCTTGTTAACATAATGTCATTTAAAGAGAACCTGACACCTGATGCATGCTGCTCAATTTGTGGCATGTATCAGGCACAGACCGTACGATCTCAGTAATGAATATTTTACACACTTTTAATAGCTGCTGGGGACTGAAATGTGTGGCAGACAGGTCGGACATGTGGGTCCCTGATGGCTTCTCCCCACCCACTAACATTAGCTGATAAGTCTCTGCCTATAAGCGCATGTAAATCAAGGGCAGTGGGTGTGAAGAAGCAGCCAAGGACCCACCTGTCCAACAAGTCTGCCCCAAGGCTCGGTCCCCAGAGCATATTAAATGTGTGCTTTTCTCCTAAATGTGTTTCAGTTTAAAACATACATGGCTGAGATTATACAATCAGGGGCTGATACTGCTGCCCTCGGATTTAGCAGCATGTATGAGGTTTCAGGTTCACTTTAAAGATCAAACATTCTATGATGATTCTTTCTGATGTATACATGTGACCATCAGGGCACTGTTTTTTGTAATATTAAGAATTAATTTGCCTGCACAAATATGTTACCCCTAGGGGAAAGTTTAACCCCTTTACCCTAAGGGTGGTTTGCATGACCAGGCCAATTTTTACAGTTCTGACCACTGTCCCTTTATGAGGTAATAACTCTGGAACATTTCCATGGATCCCCGTGATTCTGACAATGTTTTCTTGTGACATATGGTACTTCATTATAGTGGTAAAATATCTTTGATATGACTTGCGTTTGTTTGTGACAAAAATGGAAATTTGGCGAAAAGTTTGAAAATTTCGCAATTTTCCAACTTTGAATTTTCATGCTCTTAAAACAGAGAAATATGTCACACAAAATAGTTAATAAATAACACTTCCCACATGTCTACTTTACATCAGCACAAATTTGGATCCAAAATTTTTTTTGTTAGGAAGTTATAAGGGTTGAAAGTTGACAAGCGATTTCTCATTTTTACAACACCAATTTTTTTTAGGGACCACAACACATTTGAAGTCACTTTGAGGGTTCTATATGATAGAAAATACCCAAAAGTGACACCATCCTAAAAACTGCACCCCCAGAAGGTGCTCAAAACCACTTATAAGAAGTTTATTAACCCTTCAGGTGCCTCACAGGATTTTTTGGAATGATTAAAAAATTGAACTTTTAACTTTTTTTCACAAAAAATTTACTTCAGATCCAATATGTTTTATTTTGCCATAGGTTACAAGAGAAACTGAACCCCAAACGTTGTTGCACAATTTGTCCTGAGTACGCTGATACCCCATTTATGCAGGTAAACAACTGTTTGGGCACATGGCAGAGCTCGGAAAGGAAGGAGCGCCATTTGACTTTTCAATGCAAAATTGGCGGTAATTGAGATCGGACGCCATGTTGTGTTTGGAGAGCGGCTGATGTGTCTAAACAGTGGAAACCCCCCACAAGTGCCACCATTTTGGAAAGTAGACCCCCTAAGGAACTTATCTAGATGTGTGATGAGTACTTTGAACCCCCAAGTGCTTCACAGATGTTTATAATGTAGAGCCGTAAAAATAAAACATCTTATTTTTCACAAAAATGACATTTTTGCCCCCAATTTTTTATTTTCCCAAGGGTAACAGGAGAAATTGGACCCCAAAAGTTGTTGTGCAATTTGTCCTGAGTATGCTGATGCCCCATATGTGGGAGTAAGCCACTGTTTGGGCGCATGGCAGAGCTTGGAAGGGAAAGAGAACCGTTTGACTTTTTCAACACAGAATTGACTGGAATTTAGATCAGATGCATGTCGCATTTGGAGAGCCCATGATGTGCCTAAACAGTGGAAACTCCCCATTTCTCACCCCAAGCCTAACTCTAACTATAGCCCTAACCCTAACTCTAACCCTAGCCCTAACCCTAATGGGAAAATGGAAATAAATACATTTTTTTATTTTATTATATTTCCCTAACTAAGGGGGTGATAAAGGAGGGTTTGACTTACTATTTATAGCGGGTTTTTATAGAAGGTTTTTATGTTTGGCATCTGTCACACACTAAAAGACGCTTTTTATAGCAAAAAATAGTTTTTGCATCACCACATTTTGAAAGCTATAATTTTTCCATATTTTGGCCCACAGAGTCATGTGAGGTCTTGTTTTTTGAGGGACAAGCAGACGTTTTTATTGGTACCATGTTTGGGCACATGACATTTTTTCATCGCTTTCTATTCTGATTTTTGGGAGGCCGAATGATCAAAAATCTGCAATTCATGAATTTATTTGGGGGGGTGCGTTTATACCGTTCCGCGTGTGGTAAAATTGATAAGACAGTTTTATTCTTCGGGTCAGTATGATGACAGCGATACCTCATTTATATCATTTTTTATGTTTTGTTGCTTTTATGCAATAAAAATTCTTTTATAAAAAAAATAACTATTTTTGCATGCTTTATCCTGAGAGTTATAACTTTTTTTATTTTTCCAGTGATGGAGCTATATGGCGGCTTGTTTTTTGTGGGACAAGATAACGTCTTGAGCAGTACCACGTTTATTTATATCCGATACTAAATATGTGTACTTTTATTGTTTAGATTTTTTGTATTCAGTTATTGAAGTAATGATGGAATAAATATTGATTTCTTTTATTATTATTTATTATTTTTTTTTAGATTTTTACAATTATTTAATTTTTTTACATTTCATTCTTACTTTTAAACTTTGTCCCACTATGGGACACTCATTTTGTGCAGGCTGATTGCTTATATGGCTTGCAGATCTGCAGGCCATATAAGCTGTCAGCGCTGCAGGGATTTGTCACTAACCTCAGAGACTTCCTGACATGCACTGCATGTGACAGGAAGTCGCTGAGCTCTTGTAACCCGGATGTTGTCATGACCCAGTGTCATGCTGCGGGGTCTCAGATCCAAAGGCAGAGGGGCTGTCACAGCTGGCAACCCCTCTGCTTGCTCCCGGCACGCTGCCATCATGTTTGATTGCAGTGTGTGTGCCAGAGGTTAATGTGCCGGGAGCAGTCCATTACCGCTCCTGGCACTTAGTAACGGGTGTCAGCTGTGAGAATCAGCTGATACCTGGCCATGATCAGCCGTGCTCCCCCCATGAGCGCAGCTGAACGCCTATGGTATATTATCCCGTCCATGGGCATTAAGGCCCAGGGCACATGGATGGGATAGTGTGTCATATGGCAGAAAGGGCTTAAGTGCCTCATTCACATGTGTAAAATAAAAATATCAGATACTCACCTCCTGCACTACTGCCGCTCCAGTGATGTTGTGACGTTGGCTGCAGCACTCGCGTGACATAACAATCAGTGGCCGCTAATCTGCTGCAGTGCTCACACTTTTCTTGGAAGTCCAAAATTCATTCAAGTGAAAAGTGTCCTGCAGCCAAATAGCAGCCACTGATTGTCTGCAGTGTGTACATGTTGGAACAATTTCATGTGAGCGATGGTGCTGACATCACTGGAATGGCCACTGAATGACTTAGCAAAGAGAAAACTGGAAAGCAAAGAAGAGTAATTAGGGTCTTATCTGATGGTGAGCAATGGTAAATCCGATCAAAAGCATGCTCACCTGGTACAGTTGTGTATTACACAGCAATATTAGAGCTTGGAGGGAATCAGCTGCAGCAGATCCACTAGTAAAACCAGATAACCAAGGAAAGATAAAGTGGTTCCTCTGCACTGCTGATGAAAATTGACTGCAATGGTCCAAGAGACTCAATAAATTATATAGAGTTATTAATATCTACGTGTTTCAAAGTCCGCTGATTTCTTCATCGGGAAATAGCTGTGGATTTTTACTTTATCTTTCCCTTGGCACTTAAAGGGGCTTTCCCACGAACAAAAGTTCATTTTAATCAGTACATCTTTGAATAATAATAATTTCCACAATTGGATGTGTTTATATAAATTGTTCCTGTGCTGAGATAATCTTATAAATGTGTCCCTGCTGTGTCTGACCATACAGGGACATGGTCTGATTATACCACAGCTCCTGGGCAGGTGGAGGGAAGAAAATGATTCACTGACATTAGAGCAGTGGATCACAAATGATTCTTTCTTTGAAGTAAACCATTGTTTAAACCAGGCATGGAAATATGTTACCTCACAGAAAACATCAGCTGCGATCCCTGCTGTAATGTCAGTATCCTCTCTTTTGCTCCCTCCCCTGCTCAGGAGGTTGCACAGTGCGCATCAAGGGCACATTAATAAGATTATCTCAGCACAGCAACATTTTATTTAAACACATCCAGTTGTGGAAGTAATTATTATTCAAGATCTATTGATTAAAATGAACTTTTGTTTGTGGAAAACCCCTTTAACGAATTAGCACCGCTACCAGAAATTTGCATTAAGAATTTGATAGGCTGGTGTAGCCCTGACTAGTGATGAGCGAGTATACTCGTTGCTCGTTTTTCCCCGCGCATGCTCGGGTGATCTCCGAGTATTTTGGCGTGCTCAGAGATTTAATTTTCTTTGTCTCATCTGCATGATTTGCAGCTTGTAGACAGGCTGAATACATGTGGGGATTCCCTAACAAAAAGGCATTCCTCACATGTATTCAAGCTGTCTAGCAGTCGCTAATCATTCGTCTGAGACGCTGAGACGACGAAAACTAAATTTTCGAGCACGCCAAAATACTCAGAGACCACCCGAGCATGCTCGGGGAGACCTGAGCAACAAGTATACTCGCTCATCACTACCCCTGACCCATCCACCTACATCCTGCCAATGTTATATCCTTGCTGAGACTGGTGCGTAAAAATATTACAAGTTGTTAAGGTGTTTTACTCCAGAATTCTGGTGCAGTAAATTTGGAACCCTGTCAAAGAAAAACTTCTACTACAACCGCAATAGAGATATTTAAGGAAATACCGAATTATGAATCTATTGATATAAAAAAAATATGTTAAAACATGGATATTAAATATAATATTATGTATATGGCTCCAACCTGGGGATGTCATGTCAGAGGATATTTCACACTGTGATCTTTCGCTAGTGTGATGTGCAATTTTTTTTTACTGATTTTTACTGTAAAGTTTAAAATGTTGCTGGACATCTCTAGTGGCCGTTAGAAAGTGTTCCCTAAAGGCTAGCCTTTCTGTGTAGTAAATATGTATGTAGTAAGTGCTGCAATAGATGAGTTTGGATTAGTTTAATCTATTAGAAATAAGTTCAAGAATAGAGTAATTAGTTCTGTCTTTATGTGAGATATGCTCTGCGCTCCCTAAGCGGAATGGCTAATTGTTAGATGAATTCCAGATACATGCAGCTGTTTATGTTTGCAATGATTATTGCGCCATCTGTAACACTAGCGTAGCCAATTCTTTACAATGTATTTGAAACCCCCATCTTTATAAAGTTGTAGCTATTCATATCTTATGTATGCACAACACTTGTACTGACATAATCTCATATTTATATATTTTATATTTATATCATTTATTCTCCACAACGTTCATAATATATTATTTTAGGCACATTAATATAACTTTAAAGACCTGTATGAATTTCCAATTTTAAACTTATTGTGCCTCGGTCACATGTAATTTTCTAGAATCGCACATATATGAAACAGGTCTGGGTCCTTCCCCTCCCATATTCTTGTGATGCTGCCCTCCTGCCTGCTTCATGGCTCCCTGGCATCGTGCTCTTGTGCAGGTGTACTTATCTGCCCTGTTGAAAGCAGAGCAAAGTACTGCAATGCACAGGAGCCGGGAAAGGTCAGAGAGGCCCAGCACCTGCGCACTGCTGTACTATGCTCTGCCTTCAACAGAGCAGATAAGTACACCTGCACAAGAGCACGATGCCAGGGAGCCATGAAGCAAGCAGGAGGGCAGCACTGCAAGAAGATGGGAGGCACCGGACCAGGACCTGTGACACCCATTGGACCAGACCGCCCTGCAGGTGAGTATAATGAAAAATATTTTTCTTCTCTTGCAGGTCGGATCGGGGCTTATCTATAGCATTAGAGAATGATGTTGATAAGCCCTGAAAAGTGGTGACCGTAACTCGTATTGGCCAAACCTGGTGACAAGTTCCCTTTAAATTAGTTGTCTCAGAAGAGAATATAGAGATGTCACCAATATCTGATACATAGTGGTTCAACTGCTGTGACCCTCATGAAAAAATAAATTTACAGTAATACTAGGAAAGCATAGGGCCATAGTGCCACTGTTTGGTTCACTAGGTATATTGCCATGTTATTCTAATTAGATGGAACCACGGTGGATAGTTGCCTGTCGATAGGACATTGGTGGCATATACAAGATGTAATACTAATGTCTATACTGAGATAACCTCTCCAAGAACTGTTGATAAACTGCATTTCTCTAATGCAAATGTGTCAAACTCTAGCCCGAGGGCTGATCACATTTTGTCTGCAAGGAAGGCGGTCCACCCACCCCTGCCCCGAAGTCCAAAGGAGCTGCGTCAAAGACAAGCAAGTGCTATGTACACAATGAATGAAACTCTATTGGCCGTCACTTTTTCAGACCACTCACTGCACTGTCCATTTGGAGCAGAGATAAAAGTCCCAGCAGGTGACAAGACAAGAGACGCTTCTGTCTTCTTTGCATGTAGATTTACAAGGATAGACCTTTCTGCTCTACATTGTAGGTCCCCATGTGACCACAGTTTGCCTCTGCTTGGAGGAAGGGTCGGGAGAATTGTACCCATTCACTGTGCCATTCAAATCACCCAACAGGGATTCCTCACACATACTGCTCTCATGGGCTGAAGATTAACGCACTGTAGTTTTGCTTTCTTTCTCAAACCACATATTTTTTCCTTTGCTAAATTCTTGAGGTTTTTGAGGTTAGTCTTGTCAAATTGCTAGAGTGCTTAAATGTTACTTGTTTTCTTCAAGAGCCAAAATATTCCATTATAAAAGGCACTAAAGAAAGACGCCCAGAATTATCCTCCCCTCCAACTCTCTCCAATGCACACTTTCTGCAGCAAAGCACACTACCGGAGGAAGGACATCCTGCATAAAGTGCCTGAATCTAGTGCTCATCCCTGTGAGGTCACTCACCCCTGCAGCAAATAGTGAGTGTGGAGTTGTGATCCTGAAAGGGTAATGGCATTTCTCTGGTGCTGTATCTGGGAGGCAACTTTTCAGCTACACTGCAGAGCCAAACAGTCATCTTGAGATTTATTAAAGGAGTTGTCCGGCCTAAAATGAAAAGTCTGAAGTCATTCTCTGTGACTGCAGACTTGAAAGTCCTCCCAGAGCACACAGCTCACTGTGAGAATTTGCACCTGTCACCGCTGGGAACAGCAGTCACATGACCCCAAGAATGCAATATGCAACCGTCTGGTCATAACCTGACTAGATTGTTTCTGGCCTTGTGCAATATACTAATATTGAGCATGCAATAAACTCCTCTACATCTAAGATTTCTTCCCTTCAAATTCCCTTAACCTTTTGGCTCTCACTGAAACCTCCAAACGCAAAATAGTGTCTAAAAAATATTGATTTTTATTTAACAATTAATTTAAAAAACGACAAAATAAAAAAGGAAATGGCAACATATATAGTGTAAACGGAAAATGAAAAATACTCTGTGCAGAGGTTATATTAAGAATCCCTCCATTTATAGGGGTTTATACATATAGAATCTGTAAACTAGTAAGTACCTAATATTGGTGATGGAAATATATGCTGCAGTTCTAATCGCACTAACCATGCAATATACATCATAATGACCATCCAAAACATTAACCCCTTCACCCCAAGGGTGGTTTGCACGTTCATGACCGGGCCACTGTACCTTTATGAGGTCATAACTCTGGAACGCTTCCATGGATCCCGGTGATTCTGACATTGTTTTCTCGTGACATATTGTACTTCATGTTAGTCATAAAATTTCATTCAAATAACTTGCGTTTATTTGTGAAAAAAATGGAAATTTGGCAAAAATTTTGAAAATTTTGCAATTTTCCAACTTTGAATTTTTATGCCCTTAAATCACAGAGATACGGCACACAAAAAACTTGATAAGTAACATTTCCCACATGTTTACTTTACATCAGCACAATTTTGGAACCAAAATATTTTTTGTTAGGAAGTTATAAGGGTTAAAAGTTGACCAGCGATTTCTCATTTTTACAACACCATTTTATTTTTAGGACCACATCACATTTGAAGCCACTTTGAGGGGTCTATATGATAGAAAATACCCAAAAGTGACACCATTCTAAAAACTGAACCCCTTAAGGTGCTCAAAATCACATTCAAGAAGTTTATTAACCCATTAGGTGCGTCACAGGAATTTTTTTGATTATTTAAAAAGAAAAGAAAAAATACTTCAGGTTCAATTTTTTTTATTTTACCAAGGGTAACAGGAGAAATTGGACTGCAAAAGTTATTGTGCAATTTGTCCTGAGTACGCTGATACCTGATTTGTGGGGGGGAACGACTGTTTCGGCGCATGGCAGAGCTCAGAATGGAAGGAGCGCCGTTTGACTTTTTCAATGCAAAATTGGCTGGAATTCAGATCGGACGCCATGTCACGTTTGGAGAGTCCCTGATGTACCTAAACAGTAGAAACCCCCTACAAGTGACCCCATTTTGGAAACTAGACCCCCCAAGGAACTTATCTAGATATGTGGTGAGAACTTTGAACCCACAAGGGCTTTACAGAAGTTTATAACGTACAGCGGTACAATTAAAAAATCATATTTTTTCCACAAAAATGATCTTTTCACCCCAATTTTTATTTTCCCAAGGGTAACAGGACCCTAAAAGTTATTGTGCAATTTGTCCTGAGTACGCTGATACCCCACATGTGGGGGTAAACCACTATTTGGGCGCATGGCAGAGCTTGGAAGGGAAGCAGCGCCATTTGACGTTTTTGGCTGGAATTGAGATCGGACACCATGTCGCATTTGGAAAACCCCTGATGTACCAAAACAGTGGAAATACCCCACAAATGACACCATTTTGGAAACTAGACCCCCTAAGGAACTTATCTAGATGTGTGGTGAGAACTTTGAACCCCCAGGGGCTTCACAGAAGTTTATAACGCCCGGGCGAGAAAATAAAAAATTCGTATTTTTTCCACAAACATGATCTTTTAGTCACCATTTTTTTATTTTCCCAAGGGTACCAGGAGAAATTGGACCCCAAAAGTTGTTGTCCAATTTGTCCTGAGTATGCTGATACCCCATATGTGGGAGAAAACTACTGTATGGGCACACGTCGGGGCTCGGAAGGGAAGTAGTGACGTTTTGGAATGCAGACTTTGATGGAATGGTCTGCGGGTGTCATGTTGCCTTTGGAGAGCCCCTAATGTACCTAAACAGTGGAAACCCCCCACAAATGACCCCATTTTGAAAACTAGACCCACTAAGGAACTTATCTAGATGTGAGGTGAGCACTTTGAACCCCCAAGGGCTTCACTGAAGTTTATAATGCCAGGGCATGAAAATAAAAAAATCGTATTTTTTCCAGAAACATGATCAATTAGTCCCCAATCTTTTCATTTTCCCAAGGGTAACAGGAGAAATTGGACCCCCAAAAGTTGTTGTCCAATTTGGCCTGAGTACGCTGACACCCCATATGTGGGAGAAAACTACTGTATGGACACACGTCGGGGCTCGGAAGGGAAGCAGTGACGTTTTGGAACGCAGACTTTGATGGAATGGTCTGCGGGTGTCATGTGCGTTTGGAGAGCCCCTGATGTACCTAAACTATTGAAACTCCCCACAAGTGACCCCATTTTGGACACTAGACCCCCCCACGGAACTTATCTAGATGTGTGGTGAGCACTTTGAACCCCCAAGTGCTTCACAGAAGTTTATAACACTTGGATGTGAAAATAAAAAAATCATTTTTTTCCACAAAAATGATATTTTTGCCCCCAATTTTTTATTTTCCTAAGGGTAACAGGAGAAATTGGACCCCAAAAATTGTTTTGCAATTTGTCCTGAGTAGGCTGATACCCTACATGTGGGGGTAAAACACTGTTTGGGCGCATGGCAGAGCTTGGAAGGGAAGGAGCACCATTTGACTTTTTCAACTCAGAATTGGCTGGAATTGAGATCAGACGCCATGTTGCATTTGGAGAGCCCCTGATGTGCCCAAACAGTGGAAACCCCCAATTATAACTCCAACCCTAACCCCAACACACCCCTAACCCTAATCTGAGCCCTAACCCTAGCCCTAACCCTAGCCCTAACCCTAGCCCTAGCCCTAACCCTAGCCCTAACCCTAGCCCTAACCCTAGCCCTAACCCTAAGGCTGTGTGCACACGCTGCGGATTTTGCTGCGGTTCTGCAGCGGTTTTGGCTGCTGCGGACCCGCAGCATTTTCTGCTGCAGTGTACAGTACCATGATTCCCTATGGGAATCAAAAACCGCAGTGCAGACGGTGCAGAATTTTCCGCTCGGATTATCTGCGGTTTTCAATCCGCAGAAAGAATTGACATGTCAATTCTTTCTGCGGATTCTCCTGCGGTTTGCCATCTCCTCTATTGAGGAGATGAAAAACCGCAGGACAAAACCGCAGAGCAATCCGCAGGTAAAACCGCAGGTCTTTTGACCTGCGGTTTCACCTGCGGATTTTACAAAATTCACGCGGATGAATCCGCACCTAATCCGCAGCGTGTGCACACAGCCTTACCCTAACGGGAAAATGGAGGTAAATACTTTTTTTTTAGTTTTATTATTTTTCCCTAACTAAGGGGGTGATAACGGGGGGTTTGACTTACTATTTATGGCGGTTTTTATGTTTGGCGGCTGTCACACGCTAAAAGACGCTTTTTATTGTAAAATAGTTTTTGCATCACCACATTTTGAGAGCTATAATTTTTCCGTCTTTTGACCCACTGAGTCATGTGAGGTCTTATTTTTTGCGGGACGAGTTGACGTTTTTATTGGTACCATTTTCGGGCACGTGAAATTTTTTGATCGCTTTTTATTCCGATTTTTGGGACGCAGAATGAAGAAAAACCAGCGTTTCATGAATTTCTTTTGGGGGGGTGCGTTTACACCGTTCCACGTGCAGGAAAATTGATAAAGCGGTTTTATTCGTCGGGTCAGTACGGTTACAGCGATACCTCATTTAGGTCATTTTTTTATGTTTTTGTCGGTTTTATGCAATGAAAACTATTTTATATAAAAAATAATTATTTTTGCATCGCTTTATTCTGCAAGCTATAACTTTTTTATTTTTTTGCTGATGATGCTGTGTGGTGGCTCGTTTTTTGCGGGACAAGATGACGTTTTCAGCGGTTCCATGGATATTTATATGCGTCTTTTTGATCGCGCGTTATTACACTTTTTGTTTGGCGGTATGATAATAAATCATTATTTTTTGCTTCGTTTTTTATTTTTATTTTTTAAGGGGTTCTCTAAAAGGGTTAACTAATGGGACAGTTTTATAGGGCGGGTCATTACGGACGCGGCGATACCTAATATGTGTACTTTTATTGTTTTTTTTTTTATTATTTCCAAAAAATGGATTTATTGAGGGAATATTTTTTTTTTTTTCTAATTTATTCGGCGATTTTTTTAAATTTATTTTTACATTTTTTTTTAATTTTTTTTTTACTTTATTACATAGTCCCAGGTGGGACATCACTGTCCTGTGACAGATCGCTGATCTGTCACATCACAGATCACTGTGACAGATCAGCAATCTGTCACAGGCATTGAAGAAGACTTCCTCTTGCCTGCGCTTTGCAGGCACTGAGGAAGCCAGCTTCCTCAGGTCCCCGAAGGCCCCTGTCACCATCTTGGATCCGGGGGCCTGGAGGATAGGAGCCCCCGGCAGCAGCGCTGCACATTACGCTGCCGTGGGGGGCTCAGGGAAGCACGGAGGGAGCCCCCTCCCTCCCGATGCTTCCCTTTAACTCCGGGTACACCGCGATCATGTTTGATCGCGGTGTGCAAGGGATTAACGTGTCGGGGGCGGTCCGTGACCGCCCCTGACACATAGTGTCGGGTGTCAGCTGTGATAATCAGCTGACACCCGGCCGCGATCAGCGGCGCTCACCACGTGGGCGCCGCTGATCGCGGTAGACGTACTATCCCGTCCACGGTCATACGGGCCCGGGTACCGTGGACGGGATAGTACGTCGATGTCAGGAAGGGGTTAAGGGTTAATATGCAAGAAACAAACTGCTGAGTGCTTAATACATATACATGATGCT
The DNA here is from genome assembly GCF_039654945.1 of Dendrobates tinctorius. Lineage (NCBI taxonomy): Eukaryota > Metazoa > Chordata > Amphibia > Anura > Dendrobatidae > Dendrobates > Dendrobates tinctorius. The sequence goes on from NW_027361676.1 coordinate 58,992,540, forward strand.
GGAAGATGCTGGAGACTGATCCATGTGTGTGGTGCAGACTGTAATAGCATGATTCCAAACCATCTGTTAGCAGACAGACCAGAGGCAGTGAAACAAGTATGGCTTACTAAGCAGATATCTAAGCAACGCTCAGTACAGGCATACAGATTGGCAAATTTTACCAGGGCTCCAACCTGCAACAGTGGACCCCTAATGACTCTGCTGATTTCACCCTGAAACGGAATTGCCAGCGGTCGGGGTTTCAATTTTACAGGTGCATCCCACAAAATTAGAATATCATCAAAAAGTTCATTTATTTCAGTTCTTCAATACAAAAAAGAAACTCATATATTACATAGAGTCATTACAGAATGATCTATTTCAAGTGTTTATTTCTGTTAATGTTGATGGTTATGGCTTACAGCCAATGAAAACCCAAAAGTCATTATCTCAGTAGATTAGAATACTTTATAACACCAGCTTGAAAAAATTATTTTAAAATCCGAAATGTTGGCGTACTGAAGCTTGTCGGCCGAGGGAAGCATGACGTGCTCTAAAATTTCCTGGTAGACGGATGCACTGACTTTGGTCTTGATAATACACAGTGGACCTACACCAGCAGAGGACATGGCTCCCCAAACCATCACTGATTGTGGAGACTTCACACTAAAACATTAACCGAAATAAACACTTGAAATAGATTACTCTGTCTGTAATGACTCTATATATGAGTTTCACTTTTTGTATTGAAAAACTGAAATAAATTAACATTTTGATGATATTCTAATTTTGTGAGAAGCACCTGTACGTGTGCCTAAAAGATGTAAGTGCAATTGATTGCAGGGATCTGGTGATTTACACCTACCCTAAGCCAGATCTTAGTTTGACAGCCAGCTTGGAGTATAGCCGAATCTGCAAAATGCCGCTGCCTGGAAGACACCTCAGAACGCCGCGCTAAGTAGCCCAACAGTGCCCCTCCCCCTGCTGTGTCTGCTGTGCCTGGAGCAAATGCCCCCCTGCCCTCCCCATAAACGCTACTACATAAATTATTATGTAAACTTTTTCTAATATGTCCACAACAGAGTACAATGCAAAATAATATTGTGGTGCCGTGTTAGCCAGAAAAATAGATGTAAATACTTATGTCCCCCCAAAAAATTGAGAAAAGTATTCAAGGAGTGATACCTTTATTGGCTAACCAGAAAAATTATATTTGCAAGCTTTCAAGGCTCAGAAGGCCCCTTCATCAGGCATATACTGAGAAGAGATGGCCACATTTATATAGGAATTATACAGGACATGAGAGATGCTCGAAAGATAGGCCAAGCATCTCTCATGTCCTTGTATAATTCCTATATAAATGTTTCCATCTCTTCTCAGTATATGCCTGATGAAGGGGCTTTCTGAGCCTTGAAAGTTTGCAAATATAATTTCTCTGGTTAGCCAATAAAGGTATCACTCCTTGAATACTTTTCTCAATTTTTGGGGGGGACATAAGTATTTACCTCCACAACAGAGAGAAGAAATTAACAGATAAACTTATTTTTAACTCAACTCTCCAGCCACTATTTCTTATACCATGCCAAAACTGGTAAAAGGTCCACTTTACACAGTGCTTCTTAAACTGTAAGGCACATCTGACTGTCTGCCAATTCTTTTTAAAGAAGTGTTAAATATTTCAGGAGCATCTCAGTGACACTGAGCAGAAATCAAATTAAGTGCCACTTTGCTATGACCTATGCGTCAGACTACTCATAAGTTGCCGATGCAGCTGCCTTCTCCTCTTTGAATTTGGGACTATCAAGATTAGAAATGAGACCTTAGGAAATATGGAAGGGAAAACTAAATCCAGCTCAGCTTAGAATAAGCAGTCTGAACACCAATGTTATACAGAAAACCTTCAATGGAGCACAGATAGTTGGCTGCCAAATTCCTAGATGACAAAAGGGGATGTGATTGTGATCACATGATGCTGTATTGGGACATACCAGCCATACTTAAAGGGAATCTGTCAGCAGGTTTTTGCTATGTAATCTGAAGAATATAGGTGATACATCATTGGATTCAGCTTTTCTTTGCCTACATCATGGTGCTCTCAGATGAGGTAGAAAAAACCTGCTGATAGATTCCATTTAATGACCATTCTCTTTCCATCATTACTCATTGCTATGTGTAAAAAGGCCAGTAAATGAGTGTAGATCGATATGTGTCTGGATGAGAATGGCCTTGGTATTACACACCTGATGATTCTCTATGGGTGATATTGACTGACATTGTATCCTGCCATTTTTGTATTGTTTGTGCCTTATATTAATTTTCTGGGGTTTCATTAGGACATAACCATTCTTGAACAGTTTTATTTGATAATGTTGTTCTGTCTGACATGGATGTTTACACAGGGTGTCTGATGCTGCTACTTTGTATATATTCTTTGATTGTGGACAAGCTGCATTATCTGTCATGTCCCCCCTACTTTTTTTTTTGCACACAGCACTTTATGCCCCTTTGATCTGATAGGATACGTATTGCCTATATATTGTCTTCATTGGTCTTCACAATCCTTTGGGTGTCTGATCTAAGTCCATTCCCATGAGACGTGGTATTCACCCTCTATGTCATAGCCTATTTATGGTGAGCCCATATTGATCATTCTATGTGTGTACTTGATGTGTTCATCGGGTCGTGCTGTTGTTTTTATCTGGTTTTATGATATGTTTGGCTAATAAAGTGTGTTTTTTCTTATATGACGTGAGGCATCATTATTGCATTTCTTTTTTCTCTTCCTTCTCTCATGGTTGAGAATGGCCTTTCTAAATATACCATTAGACTGGCAAGTTTTAGTTTCTTATGAATTAATTATAAAACAATGCACTTAAGTAATTGGCACTACTGGGGACATAACGCATTTTTTGGATTATGAGATGCACCTTTTTTCCTCCAAATTTGAGGGGAAAATGGGGGTGTGTCTTATAATGCAGAAATACCTTACCAGTCGCGTTGGAGCAGGGTCCCAGGGTTGCTGCTGCTGCAGTAAAGATTAGAGCATTTCTGCAGGCTGCAAAGTGAGATGAGGGGGGTGTTCGGATGTGCGGCGTGCCGCTGTTTGATGCTGAGATCTCCATCTGTGCATGCGCACCCCCCTGCAGCCATTTTTCCGGAGTCCACCGCATAGGAAATCATGAAACTGCGGGGGCTCTGGCCTTACACAAAATGTCGGCAGAGACCCTGCAGCACCGGATGCCCGCAGCGGCAGACACCCACAGCATCGGACACCCGCAGCACCGGACACCCACAGCAGCATGCCACATATCCAAACACCTCTGACCCCGCTTCACCGCAGCCACCACCCCCGGTAAGCAATAAGACTCATGGATTATAAGAAGCACCACCATTTTACTTTAAAAAAAGAAATTTCCTATTTTTCTCCTCAAAATTTGAGGTGCGTCTTATAATCCGGAGGGTCTTAATCCACAAAATATGGTACTTTGTGCTCTGCTGTGCTATGTGGAAGCTATATTTTGCCGTATTGTGTTATTTGAGGGTATTATACTGAATTGCATTATGTGCTATACCGAGAAGCACAGCTCTAACATTCAGCAGTTGATACCAACCCAGGATCTTATAGCAGACCTATAGAACTTGCATGATGTGGTTTAAAGTTGCTGTGATGTTCAAAGGACGCCTGATCTGAGGCTAAATGACTGGAGTTGTTTGAATGGTGTTCTACCTGTCAAGGTTATTGGTGCCCCTTACTCACTGTTTTTCCTTATTTCTTTCTTCTTCCCTTGCTTCCTTTGTCCCTCTATCCCTTCCTTCCTTATTTATAGCTCATTAACAACAATCACATGCAAGCAGGATTCATTTGCTTGAGGTTCATTGAAATATTTTGCTTAGATAAATATTCTTCAGTCAGTATTTTAATGACACCAGCATCCCCTGCCATGTGCAAATAACTAAAATAGTGGCTTGATTTGTATATCAGAAAACTGTCTTTATAGTCTTTTCTATTAGGACCTACCGTATGTTTGCTAATGAAAGTCAAATGTGCTGAAAATAAAATGTTTGTCTTTAGCAGACTCCTATCAGTTTAAATGTGATTACACTCTGGGTACATTTCACTTGCCATGGAAAAGACAGATGTTCCATACTTTTGTTTTAGTTAACCTAGCAAGTATTTTATCTTCAATAAAAGAAACATAGGAGCTATCAAAAATGTACACAACCATCTGCTTTACAATTAGTTTCATACAAGGGGATTACAGTATTGGCAAGACACAGCTATTAGCAGTCCAGAAATTGCCCTCCATTTTTAATTGTAGACTCAATGGTAATTAGAGCTAGAGAGTATAAAACTACTTAAAATGTGTCACATCAGCAAAACAAATGTTAAATTCATCGCTAAATAAGCTACCCTAGGGTTACTTGGTCCCTTCCTTGTGTTAATAATCACTGATTGGAAAGAAGTCCTCCAAACATGAAGGATGAGGTGTTCGTGGGCTCTCGGAGCATCCCACTTTTAATTAAAGAAATCATCATCGCTGTAATTCTAATGGTTTTCTGTTTCCAGGTAATGGAGCCTCTCTGTGTTTCGATGGGAGCTCAGCACATGATTTTTTTATTGAGGTGTAGGTTGCCATGCCAAAAGATTCCATCGTTCCAGATGTCACGGTGTTAAGTTTGCTGAGCATCAGCAGTGTGAATTAAATCTGACTGCTGGCTTAGAGCTTTGTAGCTAAATGAAAAAATATTATAGATTTTTTGTTTTCATTCTCTGCAGCTTGTCTGACAAGAACACTTCCTGAAGGGCTATGAGGAATACCAATTCTTACATAATTGCTAACATAAGCACAAATTCACTTGCATGTATGTCAATTTCAGCATTGAAGTTTTGTGAATGTTAGATTGCAATATTTCATGTGCTTAAAGGGAATCTGTTAGAATTTCACGCCACAAACTATTTATATACACATATAGCGCTTTAAAAGACATGTCCAATAGTGATGAGCGATTATGCTCATTGCTCGGGTTTTCCCGAGCATGCTCGGGTGATCTTTGAGTATTTGGAAGTGCTCAGAGATTTAGTTTTGGTGCCGCAGCTGCATGATTTGCAGCTACTTGACAGCCTGAATACATGTGGGAATTCCCTAACAAACAGGCAATCCCTGCATGTATTCAGGCTGTCAAGTAGCTGCAAATCATACAGCTGAGATGACGAAAACTAAATCTCCAAGCACTTCCAAATATTCAGAGACCACCCGAGCATGCTCGGGGAAGCTCGAGCAACAAGCATACTCACTCATCACTAGTGTCCAGCAATAACTTTACATGGTCAGTCCTTTCCTCCGCACATTCCGCAAATAAGTATAAAGGACTATGGTAGATCTGAAGCCTCTGTCACTCCAGCTCCATTCCCCTCCCAGCACCGCCCTTCCTGCTTGACTGTCCTGTTTGACTGACAGCCTCTTTGCTGTGTGACTTCAGACAAAGAAGCCATCAGTGAAGCAGGAGGAGGCAGCACTGAGCAGGGAATGGAGCTAGAGTGGCAGAGGCTTCAGGTCTACAAGTAGTTCTTCAGCCTTATTTACATATCAATTCAAATGCAGATTTCTCAGTAACAGAAGAATGGACTCACCTTGTAAAAGTTTTGCTTGACTTGCCCTTGGAAGAGCTAAATGCACAAATAAATAGTTTTGGGGTGAAATCTTGTTGACAGATTCCCTTTAACCCCTTCCTGACATGAGACGTACTATCCCGTCCATGGGACCCGGGCCCCTATGCCCATGGACGGGATAGTACGTCTACCGCGATCAGCGGCGCCCACGTGGTGAGCGCCGCTGATCGCGGCCGGGTGTCAGCTGATTATCACAGCTGAAACACGGCACAATGTGTCAGGGGCGGTCACGGACCGCCCCGACACGTTAACCCCTTGCACACCGCGATCAAACGCGATCGCGGTGTACCGGGAGTTAAAGGGAAGCATCGGCAGGGAGGGGGCTCCCTCCGTGCTTCCCTGAGCCCCCCACGGCAGCGCAATGTGCAGCGCTGCTGCAGGGGGCTCTTTTACTCCAGGCCCCCGAATCCAAGATGGCGACGGGGGCCTTCGGGGGCCTGCAGGAAGCTGGCTTCCTCAGTGCCTGCAAAGCGCAGGCAAGAGGAAGTCTTCTTCAATGCCTGTGACAGATTGCTGATCTGTCACAGTGATCTGTGATGTGACAGATCAGCGATCTGTCACAGGACAGTGATGTCCCACCTGGTACTATGTAATAAAGTCAAAAAAAAAAAAAAAAAGTGTAAAAATAGTTTTAAAAAAATCGCCAAATAAATTAGTAAAAAAAAAAAAAATATTCCCCAATAAATTCATTTTTTGAAAATAAAAAACCCCAAAACAATAAAAGTACACATATTAGGTATCGCCGCATCCGTAACGACCCGCCCTATAAAACTGTCCCATTAGTTAACCCCTTTAGCGAACCCCTTAAAAAATAAAAATAAAAAACGAAGCAAAAAATAATGATTTATTATCATACCGCCAAACAAAAAGTGTAATAACGCGCGATCAAAAAGACGCATATAAATATCCATGGTACCGCTGAAAACATCATCTTGTCCCGCAAAAAACGAGCCACCACACAGCATCATCAGCAAAAAAATAAAAAAGTTATAGCTCGCAGAATAAAGCGATGCAAAAATAATTATTTTTTATATAAAATAGTTTTCATTGCATAAAACCGTCAAAACATAAAAAAACGACCTAAATGAGGTATCGCTGTAACCGTACCGACCCGAAGAATAAAACCGCTTTATCAATTTTACCGCACACGGAACGGTGTAAACGCACCCCCCAAAAGAAATTCATGAAACGCTGGTTTTTGTTCATTCTGCGTCCCAAAAATCGGAATAAAAAGCGATCAAAAAATGTCACGCGCCCGAAAATGGTACCAATAAAAACGTCAACTCGTCCCACAAAAAATAAGACCTCACATGACTCGGTGGGTCAAAATACGGAAAAATTATAGCTCTCAATATGTGGTGATGCAAAAACTATTTTTACAATAAAAAGCGTCTTTTAGCGTGTGACAGCTGCCAAAAATAAAAACCGCCATAAATAGTAAATCAAACCCCCCGTTATCACCCCCTTAGTTAGGGAAAAATAATAAAATTAAAAAAATGTATTTATTTCCATTTTTCCATTAGGGTTAGGGTTAGGGCTAGGGTTAGGGTTAGGGTTAGGGCTAGGGTTAGGGTTAGGGCTAGGGTTAGGGCTAGGGTTAGGGCTTGGGTTAGGGCTAGGGTTAGGGCTGAGATTAGGGTTAGGGGTGTGTTGGGGTTCGGGTTGGAGTTAGAATTGGGGGTTTCCACTGTTTGGGCACATCAGGGGCTCTCCAAATGCAACATTGCGTCTGATCTCAATTCCAGCCAATTCTGAGTTGAAAAAGTCATATGGTGCTCCTTCCCTTCCAAGCTCTGCCATGCGCCCTAACAGTGTTTTACCCCCACATGAAGGGTTTCAGCCTACTCAGGACAAATTGCAAAACAATTTTTGGGGTCCAATTTCTCCAGTTACCCTTAGGAAAATAAAAATTGGGGGCAAAAATATCATTTTTGTGGAAAAAAATGATTTTTTTATTTTCACGTCCGAGCGTTATAAACTTCTGTGAAGCACTTGGGGGTTCAAAGTGCTCACCACACATCTAGATAAGTTCCATGGGGGGGTCTAGTGTCCAAAATGGGGTCACTTGTGGGGAGTTTCAATAGTTTAGGTACATCAGGGGCTCTCCAAATGCACATGACACCCGCAGACCATTCCATCAAAGTCTGCATTCCAAAATGGCACTGCTTCCCTTCCGAGCCCCGACGTGTGTCCATACAGTAGTTTTCTCCCACATATGGGGTGTCAGCGTACTCATGACAAATTTGACAACAACTTTTGGGGTCCAATTTCTCCTGTTACCCTTGGGAAAATGAAAAAATTGGGGACTAATTGATCATGTTTGTGGAAAAAATACGATTTTTTTATTTTCATGCCCGGGCATTATAAACTTCTGTGAAGCCCTTGGGGGTTCAAAGTGCTCACCACACATCTAGATAAGTTCCTTAGGGGTTCTCATTTCCAAAATGGGGTCGTTTGTGGGTGTTTCCACTGTTTAGGTACATTAGGGGCTCTCCAAAGGCAACATGACACCCGCAGACCATTCCATCAAAGTCTGCATTCCAAAACGTCACTACTTCCCTTCCGAGCCCCGACGTGTCCCCATACAGTAGTTTTCTCCCACATATGGGGTATCAGCATACTCAGGACAAATTGGACAACAACTTTTGGGGTCTAATTTCTCCTGTTACCCTTGGGAAAATAAAAAAATGGTGACTAAAAGATCATGTTCGTGGAAAAAATACGAATTTTTTATTTTCACGCCCGGGCGTTATAAACTTCTGTGAAGCACTGGGGGGTTAAAGTGCTCACCACACATCTAGATAAGTTCCTTGGGGGGTCTAATTTACAAAATGGTGTCATTTGAAGGGGGTTTCCACTGTTTAGGTACATCAGGGGTTTTCCAATCGTGACATGGTGTCCGATCTCAATTCCAGCCAAAAACGTCAAATGGCGCTGCTTCCCTTCCGAGCTCTGCCATGCGCCCAAATAGTAGTTTACCCCCACATGTGGGGTATCAGCGTACTCAGGACAAATTGCACAATAACTTTTAGGGTGCTGTTACCCTTGGAAAAATAAGAATTGAGGGTGAAAAGATCATTTTTGTGGAAAAAATATGATTTTTTAATTGTACGGCTTTATGTTATAAACTTCTGTGAAGCCCTTGGGGGTTCAAAGTTCTCACCACACATCTAGATAAGTTCCTTAGGGGGTCTAGTTTCCAAAATGGTGTCATTTGTGGGGGGTTTCCACTGTTTTGGTACATCAGGGGTTTTCCAATCGCGACATGATGTCCGATCTCAATTCCAGCCAAAAAGTCAAATGGCACTGCTTCCCTTCCGAGCTCTACCATGCGCCCAAATAGTGGTTTACCCCCACATGTGGGGTATCAGCATACTCAGGACAAATTGCAGAATAATTTAGGGTCCTGTTACCCTTAGGAAAATAAAAATTGGGGTGAAAAGATCATTTTTGTGGAAAAAATATGATTTTTTAATTGTACCGCTGTACGTTATAAACTTCTGTAAAGCCCTTGTGGGTTCAAAGTTCTCACCACATATCTAGATAAGTTTCTTGGGGGGTCTAGTTTCCAAAATGGGGTCACTTGTAGGGGGTTTCCACTGTTTAGGTACATCAAGGACTCTCCAAACGTGACATGGCGTCCGATCTGAATTCCAGCCAATTTTGCATTGAAAAAGTCAAACGGTGCTCCTTCCATTCTGAGCTCTGCCATGCGCCGAAACAGTCGTTCCCCCCCACAAATCAGGTATCAGTGTACTCAGGACAAATTGCACAATAACTTTTGCAGTCCAATTTCTGCTGTTACCCTTGGTGAAATAAAAAAATTGAACCTGAAGTATTTTTTTTGTGAAAAAAAGTTAGATGTTCATTTTTTTTTAAATATTCAAAAAAATTCCTGTGACGCACCTAAAGGGTTAATAAACTTCTTGAGTGTGGTTTTGAGCACCTTAAGGGTTGCAGTTTTTAGAATGGTGTCACTTTTGGGTATTTTCTATCCTATAGACCCCTCAAAGTGGCTTCAAATGTGATGTGGTCCTAAAAATAAAATGGTGTTGTAAAAATGAGAAATCGCTGGTCAACTTTTAACCTTTATAACTTCCTAACAAAAAATAATTTTGGTTCCAAAATTGTGCTGATGTAAAGTAAACATGTGGGAAATGTTAGTTATCAAGTTTTTTGTGTGCCGTATCTCTGTGATTTAAGGGCATAAAAATTCAAAGTTGGAAAATTGCGAAATTTTCAAAAATTTTGCCAAATTTCTGTTTTTTTCACAAATAAACGCAAGTTATTTGAATGAAATTTTACCACTGACATGAAGTACAATATGTCGCGAGAAAACAGTGTCAGAATCACCGGGATCCATGGAAGCGTTCCAGAGTTATGACCTCATAAAGGTACAGTGGTCAGAATTGTAAAAATTGGCCCGGTCATGAACGTGCAAACCACCCTTGGGGGTGAAGGGGTTAAAGAATATGAGTATAATCAGGGGCATTTTTAAAGCAATTTTAAAAAGAAAACAGTTTCCAACTGATTTATGAATATTCGAAAGTTGGACGTTAACCCCCTTCACCCCCAGCCTGTTTTCACTTTATTCTTTTACATTTCTGACAAGTCTCACTTTATGCGGTAATAACTCTGGAACAAATCCCATTGATTGTAAGATTGTTTTTTCATGGCACATTGTACTTTGTTAGTGGTAATGTTAGGTCAAATTTTTTTGCCCTTATTTGTGAAAATATGAAGTTTTTGGCAAATATGTAGAGCATTTTGCAATTTTCAAACTTTCAGTGTTTATAATCTTAAGCCAGTTAGTCATGCTGTGCAAAATAATTTATTAATAACATTTCCCATATGTCTATTTTACATCAGGATCATCTTTGAAACATAATTTTTTTTGTTAGGAAGTTAGAATGATTAAAAGCAATTTCTCAGTTTTCCAACAAAATTTACAAAACCATTTTTTATTAGGGGCCACAAAATGAGGGGCCAATGTGGCAGAAAATACCCAAAAGTGAGACCATCTTAAAACCTGCACTCTTCAAAGTGCTCAAAACCACATTATTGTTAACCTTTTAGGTGATTCACAGCAATTAAAGCATTGTGGAAGGAAAAAAATTAGCATTTTATTTTTCCCACAAAAATGTTCATTTAGCCCCCAATTTTGCATTTTTACAATAGTAACAGGAGAAAATGGACAAAGCACTATCTTGTGCAATTTCTCATGAATATACCGATAGTCCATATGTAGTGGAAATCTACAGTTTGGGTGCATGGCAGAGCTTGGAACACCTTTTGACATTTAGGGTAAAGAATTGGCTGGAATAGATAGGAGTTGTCATGTCACGTTTGCATAGCCTCTGACAAGCCAAAACAGCAGAAACCTCCACAAGTGTTGCCGTTTGGGAAACAGCACCTCTTGAGGAATTCATTTAAGAGTGTAGTAAGCATTTTTAACCCTCAGGTGATTGAGAGAATTGCATAAAATTGGGCTGAGTCAATGGAAAATTACCATTTTTTTTTCCAATAAATGATGCTTTGACCACAAGTTTTTAATTTTCAGGAGAAAATTAACAATTTGTTACACAATTTCTCCTGAGTACGCGAATAATCCATTTGTGGTCAAAAACTACTTTTGAGGCACGGTGTAAAGCTTAGAAGAGAAGCAGCACCATATTGAAGTTCAAATTTTGCTAGAACGATTTGAAGGTGCCATGACACATCGGAAGAGCCCCTGAGGTGCAGAACAGTTGAGCTCCCCAATAACTGACCTCATTTACAAACTACACCTTTCAATGATCATAATGACACCACAGATGTGTCACAAAATTTTATACCATTTGGTGGTCAAGAAAAAAAGATAAAAAAATTTCTGTCAAAATTTTTTTTGAGCCCTAAATTTTACATTTTCCCATGGGGTAAAAATAACATCAAAACTTCTCACACAATTTCTACGGAATGTTATAATATCTGAACTGTGGTTGTACACTACTGCTGAGCCAAACAATGAGACTCAGAATAAAAGTATCACTATTTGACTCTCTCTTGGAGAATAAATTATTGTAGAGCAGTTTGCAGACTCCTTATACAAAACACCTAAGTGGCAGAAAAGCAGAATTCCCCCTCAAGTTATCCCATTTTGGAAATTACACCCCTCTGGGAACTTATTTTAGTCAACTGTTGCTTACTGAAAATTGCAAATCTGCATTGTAAATACATGATAAGCATGGTAAAACAAACAAAAAGAGAGCCTCACTGTGTCCTATATTATAATTCAGTTCATCTTGCAATGTAGTGGGTCTCCAGGCAATAGTCATGACTTGCGGCTTATCATAGGAAAGAAATTTTGGCGAGTCCCAAAAACAGATAAAATTCTCAAATTTATTTCAAATATTTTAAACGATCATACAGGTTGGGGATACATCTCAATTTCTTTCATATGATAAACATATCATATAGTCCAGTACATTATAGTGCCCATATATTATGCCCAGCTCAAGCTTCCAGAGACATGGACCCAGTAAATTAAGTGGGCTCTGATCACTACAGAGATGCCAAACATGGGATGCTAAATGTGATTTAGGCACACTGTGTGGCTCATAAGGAAAAGGAGCATTTTGATTTTGAAGCACAGAATTCACTGGTTTTCTTTTGGGGGCAAGGAATCATAGCACTTGATGGATGACTGACTTGAATGGGGAACTACTTTTTTGTGGATTGCGTTGAAGCTTTTATTGGGAACATTTTACATAAAAATGTTTATCATATTTATCCTGTACTCTGTGATGAGCTCTTACATTGGGGTTTCCATAAACATTTATGAATGACGTAATTCATATAAAACCCCGAGAAATCCATTCACTATAGTGAGGCACCAGTGTTACTTTGGACTCCATCTGGCCTCTGTTCAGCAGTGTCCTTTTTTTCAAAGGTGCACAAAACTGGGTGCACTTTTATGCACACTTAAAAGGACACTGTCAGGTCATAGGCCAGACGGTATCCACAGTGTCTCAATCTGCCTTATCATGGGGAATCTTCTGCCAGGGGCTCCATCTGAATTACATATTTCAGATGTACCCGTAAACCCTGGTGTAAGCACTCATCACAGAGTGCAGGATAAATGTGATTTTTGTGATGCAGAATGAACAAATCAACAGCAGGTGAAGAATTGTTTTTATTTATTTTTTATGCCGTTCCTGATACTGTAAAAGTAATTGGATGACTTTATTATTCAAGGTGCTGAATACATTTATATAGTTTTTTTTGTCTTTGGCTGCTATCTCACACTAAAAGACACTATTTTTTGCAAAACAATGTTTTTGCATCACATTTTCAGAGCTATAGTTGTTCTATATTTCTGCTGACAAAGTCAAGTTGGGTCTGTTTTTTGCAAGGTCAATTGATGCCTTTATTGTTACCACTTTCAATAACATAACAGTTTGTGATCACTTTCCATTCCAAATTTTGGGAAGCAAAATGAACAAAAAACTGTCATTCAGGAATTGTTTTTCTTTATGCCATTCACCATGTGTAAAAGTGATGAGACAACTTTGTTCTTCGGGTTAGTATGATTACAGTAATACCCCATTTATATCATTTTTTTAGAAGGAAGGAATGTTTTTCAGATGATCTGTTTAGCACTGCCCAGGAGCATCCAGTCAAAATGGAAATGTGCAAGTATTTATAAATGTTTATTTACTATGCATTTTGGAGCAGTTCTTGCCCCTTCTTCAGGCAAAATATGAACATACCATGCACACTGTGTTCAAACCATTATACATACCCTTATCGGTGTCAACTAACAAATCAGGTGTTAGAGAGTTCAGGTGGCAATTAAATTATGCAAATGAGCACCAATAACATACTTAATAATTGCTGCAGCATTATATAGCTATTGCATTAAAAAAAACATGGCATATATGTTCTTATTGGAATATCAAAAAATTAATAAAACCACTTATCATAAAATATATCAAGAGAATAAAATTATTTAGTCCATTGTTATCAATGATCACTAATCTCCTCAAAAGAGTTAGGGTACCATTACACTTAGCGATGCACCAGCGATCCCGACAATGATATGGATCGCTGGTGCATCGCTAAGTGGTCGTTAGTGAGCTGCCACACAGGCAGATCTCACCAGCGACATAGCAGCGGTCGGGGGTCGCTACTTACCTGTCAGACACGGTGATCCTGATGTCCTCCCGCCCTCGTCCACGCGTCGCTCGTCGGCGCCACAGGAAGCCCAGCAGGAAGCGCCCGACGAGAAATGATCCAGGATGTTCTCGCGCGATCAGCGATGAGCAGCAGGGGAGCCGGTCGGAGGTAAGTATCAGACACAGCCATATCGCTAGCAATATCGCTGCTACGTCACAAAATCGGTGATGTTACAGCGATATTGCTAGCGATATCGCTATGTGTAACGGGGGGCTATACACTAAGATTCTCAATACCCTCAGTATTATCCTGTGTTTTCTAAACATCTGTTCAAGTCCTCTGGCTTGAGTTGATAACTTTAAGATCCAGTAAGAAGTTTTTTCTGTTATAAGAAACACTAAAATAAATCTGCACAGTTTAATATGAAGGTGAAGTGCTTCTAATCATTGCAGGAGTAGGAGAAATCATACGCTGTGGTATTCTGGCTCCTTTCTGTTGTAGTAAACCCAAGACAGTACCCCCACTTCTACGAGAAACCTCCAGATCCGGGTTAATCAGTTTGTGCAACCTGCAAAGACTTGATCTACCTGGCTACATGGATATCAAATGCTGGTACCCACATCCTTTCTTAAGGACTGTAACCCTTCCAGTGCACCAGATATTGAATTGACCAAGGAACTAAGTAAGAATCAACAATCTTAGTGTAACATCCGTACCTGTAACTCCGCAGGGTCCCCGTCAAGGTCCCCGCTCTCACTCTGCTCCCTGCTGCTCAGCCTCCGCTCCTGGTAACTCTCCTGCTCCTGCGTCCTGGCACGCAGCCAGCAGGTCTCCAGGGATGATGCTGAGGTCGCGCATGTGTGCTCCCGGTCTCTTAAAGAGACAGCGTGCATTTTTTAAAATATGTGTACTATTTCTGGCCCCTCTGCCATAGAGAGGGTGCCGGAGCAACAAGTGTTTCCTGTTGCTAATTTCCGGTTTAGTGTTCTGTTGTGCACCGCTAGTGTTCTGCTTGTACCCAGCTAATACTGTTTGTCTTCTCAGACTACCAGCGGCTCTCTTCTCCGTTCCTGGGATGATGCCAGGGCTGCCTGTCCAAGTTCCATACTGCTCAGCCATACGCCACTCCGCTACCCTGGACAACATCAGTACTGCCTGTGCCAGCTTCATTCCGTGCTGTCTCCTCATGGCTGCCAAGATCAGCGCTTCCTGTTATCCCTACCTGTTCTGCACCCCGAAAAAATATATAAAGTGCACAAAAACATATCAATATATCTAAGGTATTGGTTGATATTCTGACCATAATACGTAAGCTGGCAACACACATCAAGGGTCCTTACACTTGCCAGTCCTACTTTAACATAAAAACCACAAAATCCCTGATTGAAGGCTGGCTGTCTCATTTGGTATTATTGCACCTGTGCAGTTGCCATTTAAGGCTAGTTTCAAACTAGCGTATGGAGGATCTGCGGACGGCTGAAGTCTTCCTCCGTGAACGTCCGCCCCTGGCCGCACCTCCTCCGTTCAGCCCCGCCTCTGTCGGCATGCGGCCTGTGTACCCTATCTTTAGCATTAGGTACACAGGCCATGCTGATGACTGCAGATGCATCGAAATTCATCTTTTTGGCAGTGCGGTGACCTGCGCCAAACGCAACTTGTTACATTTTCGTGCGCTCACCGCACCGCCAAAAAGACACATGCGGAGGCATCTGCAGTCATCAGCACGGCCTGCGTACCTAATGCTAAAGATAGGGTACGCAGGCCACATGCTGACAGAGGCGGGGCAGAACAGAGGAGGTGAGTCCGAGGGCGGAGCTTCACAGAGGAAGCCCACAGCCGTCCGCAGATCCTCCATTCGCTAGTGTGAAACTAGCCTTACTTGTGTCTGCTTAAGCATGATGATTAAGACCGGAGTGTCGAAACATGTCAGTTGATAGCTTTCTGGGATCTGGGATCTATATGTTGTCTGCATTGTGTCTGTTTTTATTAATTTTTTACATTAAAGATGAAATTTTATATTTTTCTATGCTGGAGTACCTTTTTTCTTCATTCTTTGGAACTTGCACACCCAGGCCCAGGTGGCTTTGTGCGTGGAACTCATTCTTGGAAAGAGACTGCAAATTATGAGCTGACTTCTCCCATTCCCCATTCCCCTTTTTTAATAAAATTTGGAAATAAACTGCACCCCCAGAAGCAAAATCGGTACGGATCCCATATAATTTCATTACCTCTCTGATGAAAACTTGCGTCAAGGTCTTAGTGTTAAGAAAAGCGGGTAGCACAATGAAATTTGACATTTTACTAAATCTGTCCACCACCACCAAAATTACAATATTACCTACTGACATGGGTAGATAAGTGATAAAAATTGACCGATACATAAGTTCAAGGTCATCTACTGGGAATCACCAGTGGTTGGAGAGACCCAGATGGACGAGTATAAGAGGTCTTAGAACATGCACATACACTGCTGGCAGCTACATACTCCTGAACATCCTGACGTACCCCTGATCACCAAAAACGTGGCGAAAGACCTCTGGTGGCTATATTACCGGGATGTCCAGCCAAGACCGAATCATGATGTTCACTAAGAACTCTCAAATGGAGATTCACAGGTGCAAACAGTTTGCCTAATGGACAAGTAGCAGGGGCATCCCCCTGAGCCTCCACAATCTCTTTCACAAAATCAGAATATATAGACTCAATAATCACCCCAGTTTGTAGTAATTGGTTCACAATTATGTCCACCCTCAGGAAAACAACGAGATAAGGCATCTATCTTAATATTCTTGCTCTATTCTCAGCCTATGTTGTGGATTTTTTGGTTGGGTGAATTTACCCCTGTGCGTACTGTGGCCTGTCCTGATTAGACAGAGATCTTATTGAGCGCTCAAAGAAGGAAAGACGCCACACAATGGTTAGCAGTAGTGTTGAGCATTCCGATACCGCAAGTATCGGGTATCGGCCGATATTAGCTGTATCGGAATTCCGATACTTAGTTCCGATACTTTTTTCATATCGAATACCGAAATCGGAAGTTCCCATAATGCTAGGAGCCCGCTCGATTTGATTCAGCCAATGGGGATCCTCAGAAGTGTGGGCATATCCTGTTAGGCATGTAGGCATGTTAACTACTGGCATGGCTGTGATTGGCTGCTGAAATGATGTCATGATGCACTATAAAAAGCGATGCAGCCGCCATTTCTGGTCACTCTGCTGTGAATTCAGTTAGGGACAGGCTGCTGTTGAAGACTGTGAGGGACAATTAGAAATAGCGATTCCACAAAACATATAGTGCTTAACCCAGGCTACATAAACCACCACTGTAGCTTGCTTTTCCCTAGCAGCGCTGTTTTCACAGCTGTCTGCAAGGGCTGTGTGAGTGCAGATCCACGCTGTGTAGTGTGTCCTGCAGGCACGTCTGCTTGTAGGCCGGCCAGCGTGTGTCTCTGCCTCATACACATTTTTCTTTTATTGCTGCTTTTTTTTTCTCCTGTATAGTGTGCTTCCATACGTATCCATATACGTTGGTTGCAAACACTAAAGGAGTGGACAGCGGAGCCTTTCAGCAGCCTTTCAGTGCTATAGCCCATTTCTCTGCACTGTTTTTGGCTGTCTGATAGGTCTCTCTGTGTGTGAGTGCAGCTCACGTTGCAGTGTGTTCTACAGCCACCGCTAGCTGTAGTCCGCTCAGCGTGCGTCACTGCCTCATACATAGTCCTTTTTTTGCAGCTAATTTAGCCAGATTTTTGCTCCTATATTAGTGTGCTTCCAACCGCATCCATTGTCATTGGTTGGTTGCAAACACTATATAGGATTAGATAGAGGAGCCTTTTTGCTGGCTTGTGCCCTTCAGGGCCAGCCAGGCTAGTATCACACTATTTTTTGGAGCCTCATCAATTGCATTGTAGGTTAGCTTCCTGCATTGTAATCGCTGCAAAAAGTTTGTGATACTATAGCTTTCAAACTTTGGTCACATCCTTTCCTTTCCCCCCACCCAAAAAAAAGGAAATAAAGTTCACCAAACACTCCACTTTACAGTTGTCTAGGCCACATTAGATCATATTAAAGTGTAGCACACACACTCTTAGCCAAATTAGTGTTTCTTATACTGGTTAGCAGGTGTTCAGGAATAAAAACACTAAGCCACCCCTTTTTTACTTTTCTGCCTATCTTTATCAGTCTACCAAGATGAAGAAGGCAGGGAGTAAGGCACGTGGTCATGGCCGTGGAGTTTCAGCAGGGAGAGGACGGGGGGATTCAGCAGGGAGAGGACGTGGGGATTCGGTATCTGCTGCGGCCACCAGTGACCCGGCATCCCCCACTTTTACCAGGCAACAGTCCTTCATGCGCAGCTTTGTAGGACCTCACCGTACCCCACTGCTGCATGACGAACAAATTGAAGCCGTTGTCGGATGGATGGCAGCTAACGCATCCACTTCAATGACTTCCGCATCCTCCCAAGGCCAGAGCACTGAAGAGCAACCATCTGTCTCTTCACCACCTGCCAAATTGCCCAGGCAGTCTGAGAGCCCTGGACAGGAGCCATCTCAATCTTTACTTCTGTTCTCAGAATCTGTTGGCTTGGAAAGAGGTGGCCAGCCAAGCAGCATTCTAGAGCGTGAAGAAGAGGGAGTATGCAGTGATGCGCAACTGCTTTGTCCCTCTGAATCTAAAGAGGCGGGTGGGCCAGTGCCTATGGTCAGCACACCTCAGTATGCATCAGATGATGATGAGACTCAGTTGCCAATTTCTGGTGCGTACGGTGCTGGCGAGACAACCCAGGACCAGCCGGTGCTTGAAGAGGGGAGTGGAGATGATGAGGTCCTTGACCCATCATAGCGTCAGCCACAGGAAGGTGGTGGGAGCAGCTCTGAGGAAGAGATTCCCCGAACGGCCAAAAGAGGAGGGAGAGGGTGGGGGCAGACTTGGTTGCCTGTAGCCTCCACTTTGGCACCCGTGAGGAGCAATCCTCTTCCAAAACACAAAACGGGCGCTCCCAGGACTTGCAGTGCGTGGTCTTTTTTTGACACA
Organism: Dendrobates tinctorius; assembly: GCF_039654945.1. Classification (NCBI taxonomy): domain Eukaryota; kingdom Metazoa; phylum Chordata; class Amphibia; order Anura; family Dendrobatidae; genus Dendrobates; species Dendrobates tinctorius. The sequence continues at coordinate 59,011,378 of NW_027361676.1, forward strand.
GTTGCAGATGACATTTGCTTTGTCAAATGCAAGCTGTGTCATCAGAAAGTGAAACGAGGGAAAAATGTGACCAACCTCAATACCACAAATATGTGGAAACATGTGCGTTCCAAGCACGAGGTGGAGTTACACAGACACACTGAAGATGTAGGCCAACCTTCAGCAGCACCTACCACCTCTTCAGCTCGTGTTGGGGCCTCTTCCTCCAGCTCACACACAGCTGGTTCGGCTTCCTCTCTGGAACGCCATGGAAGAACCACTGCCACTGTTGTCCAGAGACCCAGTGAAATTCCACCCACTGAACCACGTTCGCAGTCATCAGCACACTCCCAGGCCACTCACCAGCAATCGGTAGCACAGGCATGGGAGAAAAAGCGGCCATACTCGGCAAACCATCCCCGAGCACTGGCTCTGAATGCCGGCATTGCCAAACTACTGGCCCTTGAGATGCTGTCATTCAGGCTGGTGGAGACTGACACCTTCCGGAACTTTATGTCATTGGCAGTTCCACAATACAATGTGCCCAGCCGCTTTTATTTCAGCAGGCAAGCTGTCCCTGCCCTGCAAAAGCATGTGGAGGGAAAAATTAAAAATGCGCTACTAAATGCCGTCAGTAGCAAGGTCCACCTGACCACCGATGCGTGGACCAGTAGCCATGGACAGGGACGATACCTTTCCCTCACTGCCCATTGGGTCAATGTTGTGGAGCCGGGTACAGATCTGGAGAGTGGCTCTGTACGTATTCTGCCAACTCCAAGGATTGCAGGAATGCAGTCTGTACATATTGAGTCCTCCTATTCTAGTTCCTCGGAATCAGCACTGCGTGAGCCTGTTAGGCCAGATATGAGCACAGGTGTGGCCAAACGTCAACAGGCCGTCCTTAAATTAATTTCTTTGGGGAATCGGAGCCACACAGCACAGGAGCTCTGGAATGCCATCAAGCAGGAGAGCGATGTGTGGTTTGTGCCAGCGAATCTCCAGCCAGGTTTGGTAGTGAGTGACAATGGCCGAAATCTAGTGGCAGCTCTGGGCCTAGGCAACCTCACTCACATACCATGTCTGGCACACGTGCTCAATTTGGTCGTGCAGAGCTTTCTGAGGGACTATCCGGATCTTGATGCACTGCTGCACAAGGTTCGCCTAGAGTGTGCTCACTTGCGGCGTTCCAACATGGCAAGATCGCGCATTGCATCTCTGCAACGCCGATTCCGCCAGCCAGAACATCACATCATATGTGACCTCCCCACCAGGTGGAATTCAACGTTACATATGTTGGAGCGGTTGTGTGAGCAGCAGGCAGCAGTAATGGAGTACCAGCTGCATCAGGCGCAAACAAGTCGTACTGTGCGCCGGACACACTTCACCACCACTGAGTGGGCCACTATGAGGGACATCTGCCAAGTTTTGCGTGCCTTCGATGACTCCACGCGGATGGCCAGTGCAGATGATGCACTAATCAGCATGACTGTCCCCCTCATCTGTCTGCTTCAAAAAACCTTACGAGCACTAAGTGAGGAGGTTTTTGAAGAGGTCGAGGATGAGCAGTCAGAAATGCCATCTGCTTCTGGCAAGTCTGCGCAACGTGCTTCCACACAAAGGCCCAGGCAGGGGACACTTAGTGAGGAGGATGACGAGGAGTCAATGGAGGAGGAGGAACACATCTCTCCAGAGGAGGGAGGTACACAAGGCTCTAGTAGTCAGTGTGTACAGCGAGGGTGGGGTGATGCTGAGCAGGCAGAGATGCTGCCTCAAGCTGGGGACAGCGTTTCCGGTCCAGTTGGCAGTCTGCAGCACATGGTTGATTTCATGCTGCAGTGCTTGTTAAATGACCGCCGCATCGCCAACATTCTCCACACGGCTGATTATTGGGTGTACACCCTCCTAGATCCTCGCTACCGGGACAACTTACAAAGCCTCATACCACAGTTGAACCGGGAGCGAAAAATGCGGGAGTACCAAGAAACACTTGTGCAGGCCATCATGTTCTCCATTCCCCCCACAAGTGTTGCTGGTAGTGCTTTTCAAACCAGCCATGTGGGTAGAGGCAGTGGAGGAAGCTCTGCACAAAGAGGTAGCAGAGGCAGTGCCGCAGGACAAGGCAAGGCCAGTATGGCCCAAATGTGGAAAAGTTTTGTGGGACCGCCACAAACGGCTACACCATCACAGACGGCTCCAGTCAGCAGGAGGCAACGTTTCCGTCAGATGGTGACAGACTACTTGTCGTGCCCTGTTAGTGTTCTCCCAGACGGCTCTTCCCCGTTCAAGTATTGGGTCTCTAAGCTGGATACATGGCCAGAGCTTAGCCAGTATGCATTGGAGGTGCTGGCTTGCCCTGCTGCCAGTGTATTATCGGAACGTGTCTTTAGTGCTGCAGGTGGTGTGGTAACAGACCGTCGCACGCGACTATCCGCCGATAATGTTGACCGGCTTACTTTTGTGAAAATGAACAAGGCCTGGATCTCACCTGAATTTGCCAGTCCTCTTCCAGAATAAATAATTGGCTGGCAACAGGATCCAGGTCTCCTGTTGTGTTCATGTTTCTATGACCTGAACTTTATTTCCTGGGCTACAGCAACGCCCGTTGTTGCTCAGAAGTGCTGTCCACACAGACAAAACACTCGCTCATGTGTAAGTGGGGTTCGGTAATGTCAGCTGATCCCCTGCTGTGTGTACGGCAAACTCTCCTGCTGCCTACAACTTCTGACTACCTCTGATTTAATATGTTCTCTGATTTGCCCTCTGTCTCCACTCTGTTTTGAGTATTTCCTCCGGCCTACAACACCGCCTGTTTCTGCTCTCAAGTGCCGTCTGCACAATCCACACTTGTTCCTGTGGTACCTGGGTCCTGTAACATCTGCTCATCTCCAGAGTTGAGCACGGCAATGTCTCCTGCTTTGTCTACATTCCCACTACTTGTAGTGGAAATGTGGACAGAGCAGGAGACATTGCCTGACTCACCTCTAGGGAGAAGCTGCTGTTACAGAACCCCAGTAACACAGGAACAAGTGTGGGTTGTGCAGACGGCATTTCAGAGCAGCAACTGGCGTGGTTGGAAGCCAGAGGAAATACTCGAAACAGAGTGAAGACAGAGGCCTAATTGGAGTACGTTGACAGTTAGTAGTAGTCTAGAAACAATCGCAAACTGCCACCAAGTAGGCCTCGGCCTACTACCTGATTTTCCCTGGGCTCCGACACCGCCAGTTGGTGCTCAGAAGTGCTGTCTGCACAGACAAAACACTCGCTCATGTGTAAGTGGGGTTCGGTAACGTCAGCTGATCCCCTGCTGTGTGTATGGCAAAGTGTCCTGCTCCCTCCACAGTCAAACAACCTCAGATTTACACCTGGCTCCAAGTAGGCCTCGGCCTACTACCTGATTTTCCCTTGGCTCTGACAACGCCAGTTGGTGCTCAGAAGTGCTGTCCGCACAGACGAAACACTCGCTCATGTGTAAGTGGGGTTCGGTAACGTCAGCTGATCCCCTGCTGTGTGTACGGCAAACTCTCCTGCTGCCTACAACTTCTGACTACCTCTGATTTAATATGTTCTCTGATTTGCCCTCTGTCTCCACTCTGTTTTGAGTATTTCCTCCGGCCTACAACACCGCCTGTTTCTGCTCTCAAGTGCCGTCTGCACAATCCACACTTGTTCCTGTGGTACCTGGGTCCTGTAACATCTGCTCATCTCCAGAGTTGAGCACGGCAATGTCTCCTGCTTTGTCTACATTCCCACTACTTGTAGTGGAAATGTGGACAGAGCAGGAGACATTGCCTGACTCACCTCTAGGGAGAAGCTGCTGTTACAGAACCCCAGTAACACAGGAACAAGTGTGGGTTGTGCAGACGGCATTTCAGAGCAGCAACTGGCGTGGTTGGAAGCCAGAGGAAATACTCAAAACAGAGTGAAGACAGAGGCCTAATTGGAGTACGTTGACAGTTAGTAGTAGTCTAGAAACAATCGCAAACTGCCACCAAGTAGGCCTCGGCCTACTACCTGATTTTCCCTGGGCTCCGACACCGCCAATTGGTGCTCAGAAGTGCTGTCCGCACAGACAAAACACTCGCTCATGTGTAAGTGGGGTTCGGTAACGTCAGCTGATCCCCTGCTGTGTGTATGGCAAAGTGTCCTGCTCCCTCCACAGTCAAACAACCTCAGATTTACACCTGGCTCCAAGTAGGCCTCGGCCTACTACCTGATTTTCCCTGGGCTCCGACAACGCCAGTTGGTGCTCAGAAGTGCTGTCCGCACAGACAAAACACTCGCTCATGTGTAAGTGGGGTTCGGTAACGTCAGCTGGTCCCCTGCTGTGTGTATGTCAAAGTGTCCTGCTCCCTCCACATTCAAACAACCTCAGATTTACACCTGGCTCCAAGTAGGCCTCGGCCTACTACCTCATTTTCCCTGGGCTCCGACAACGCCAGTTGGTGCTCGGAAGTGCTGTCCACACAGAAAAACACACTCGTTCATGTGAAAGTGGGGGTCAGTAATGTCAGCTGATCCCCTGCTGTGTGGAGGGCAAACCGCTGCTGCCTCCAAATTCAAACAACGTCTTATCTTAAACTGCCTCCAAGTAAGCCTCAGCCTACAAAATGACTATCCCTGGGCTCCAACATCGTCAGTTGTTGCTCGGAAGTGCCGTCCACACAGAAAAACACACTCGTTCATGTGAAAGTGGGGTTTGGTAACGTCGGCTGATCCCCTGCTGTGTGGAGGGCAAAGTGTCCTGCTCCCTCCAAAGTCAAAATACCTCAGCTTTACACCTGGCTCCTAGTAGGCCTCGGCCTGCACCATGATTGTCCCTGGGTTCCAACAACGCTAGTTGGTGCTCGGAAGTGCTGTCCACACAGAAAAACACACTTGTTCATGTGAAAGTGGGGTTCGGTAACGTCAGCTGATCCCCTGCTGTGTGGAGGGCAAACTGCTGCTGCCTCCAAATTGTAACTACTTCAGATTTAAACATTCTCTGATTTGGCCTCTGTCTCCACTCTGTCTCTAGTATTTCCCCTGACCTCCAACACCGCCAGTTCCTGCTCACAGTTGCCGTCCACGCATTCCACACGTGTTCCTGTGTTACTGGGGTTCTGTAACGTCAGCAGATCCCCCAATATGTGTCCGCCACTGTCTCCTGCGCTGTCCACCTTCCCACTGCAAGCGGTGGGAATGTGGACAGAGCAGGAGACAGTGGCAGACACACATCAGGGGATCTGCTGACATTACAGAATCCCAGTAACACAGCAACACGTGTGTATTGGGCAGACGGCTGCTGTACGCATAAACTGGCGGTGTTGGTGGTCACGTGAAATCCTGGAAACAGAGTGGAGACAGATGCCTAATTGGAGCACGTTGACAGTCTGTTGTAGCCTACAAACAATCTAAAACTACCACCAAGTAGGCCTCGGCCTACACCATGATTGTCCCTGGGCTCCAACAACGCCAGTTGGTGCTCGGCAGTGTCTTTGGCACGGGGACTCCCTGTTGCCCAGCCTGGTTCCAGCACGCCTGCTGTTTCCGGGTAGTGTCAAGGTCACTATGCCACCAATCCGTTGTCCTGTCGTCTTGAGGCCGGGTTAGCCTACTCTACGGTGCCTGCAGTTTAGGTGACTCCTATGTGGGCTGCGGGAACTGGCACTGAAGGCTGGATCCGTAGTGCCAATGGGACCTGGACCCCCTGTAGGACTGTGGGTTTCGGTAACTGCGGCCGGCTTGCGGCCTGGCTACTTTGCTTTGAATGGGTACCTTCTGCTACCCACCCGGGTTCCAGCACTGTCTGCCGGTTCTCGCCACAGCCTTTGGCCTAGGTGCCTCCATCTCGGTATCTGAGGTCCAGCACCGTCAGCTGGTCCTTGGTAGTGCTTTTTAGCACAGGTACCTTCTGCTTAGTAACCGTGGTCCAGCACCGTCAGTTGGTCCTCGGTAGTGCCATTGGCTCTTGTTCCTTCTGCTACCCATCCGGGTGCCAGCACTGTCTGCTGGTTCTCGCCACAGCCTTTGGCCTAGGTTCCTCCATCTCGGTATCCGAGGTCCAGCACCGTCAGCTGGTCCTTGGTAGTGCTTTTTAGCACAGGTACCTTCTGCTTAGTAACCGTGGTCCAGCACCGTCAGTTGGTCCTCGGTAGTGCCATTGGCTCTTGTTCCTTCTGCTACCCATCCGGGTGCCAGCACTGTCTGCTGGTTCTCGCCAGAGCCTTTGGCCTAGGTGCCTCCATCTCGGTATCCGAGGTCCAGCACCGTCAGCTGGTCCTTGGTAGTGCTTTTTAGCACAGGTACCTTCTGCTTAGTAACCATGGTCCAGCACCGTCAGTTGGTCCTCAGTAGTGCCATTGGCTCTTGTTCCTTCTGCTACCCATCCGGGTGCCAGGACTGTCTGCTGGTTCTCGCCAGTTTCTCAGCCTTCTTGTACCTTCTGCTACATTTCCAAGATCAAGCTTTTTGAAATTGTCTTTGGTAATCCTTATTGATCTCCATGACGACGACCCTGATGACAGCGACCCTGAAGACCACACCAAAGAAGCCAAGAATTATGACCCTAAATAATAAGACCAAGAGGACAAAGAACATGAAGACAACCACCAAGATACAGAACAAAAGACAGAAGAACAAGAAGCAGAAGAAGCAAAAGCAGAAGAACAGAAAGCAGAAGAACATTAAGCATAAGACTAAAAATCAGCATAGAAGAAATCAAAATTATAAGCAGAAGAAGACTAAGCAGTAAATGGGGGTGAGTCCGTTCCTCCTCGTGGTGCCCCTGGAAAATGCCTGCTGCTGCAGGCCAAACTGAACGCGGACAAATCCTGTTGTAAATCTTTAGTGACAGGCAGAACGTAAGGTGTAATCTTATAACTTTTATAGATAAGTACTACAGGAATGCCTGTCACCATAAGAAAATGAAGACAAAGAAGAATAGGAAGAAGATGAAGAAATAGCATATTAAAATTGATAATAGCTGAATAAGAAGAATATGAAGAATGGAAAAAAAAAATTAATGGGAAGAAGATGAAGAAGAAGAAGATGAATAAGGTGAAGAAAAAGTTGATGAAAAAAATGCTACTGCTGCGGATCATGAAGGAGAAAGTGTGGGAGAAGTACAAAAGAACGTGAAGAGCATGGAAGTTGTGAAACATACATATCTGACAAAATATAAAAAAGGTTAACATAGTCAATATCTTTTTAACTCCGAACGTACTGAAAAAAAAAATTGGAATTAATGCTATGCCATGTGATTTGAATAAACCACTATGCTTTTAATGTCTCCTCCACCTCCCACAATACATTCTACATGATTCTTATTTGTTTTCAATTATGTAGAATTAGCCAACAAGGAAATAAAGGGCTTTTTTTAATTCCGATACCGGAAGTCCCATTGACTTGAATGGGACTTCCGGTATCGGAATCGGCGATACCCGATATTTTTTTCGTATCGGGCGATACCATCCGATATGATATTTTTGGGTATCGAACGGTATCGCTCAACACTAGTCTTCACTGAATACAGATTTTACCTCAGAATTGAGAATTTTGAGAATGACTGATCAAATCTATTGGAGGAAGAAGTAGATTTCTCTGATAAGATATATCACAAAGATGCTAATCTTCAGGTGTTCTATTGATTTATGAAATGAAAAATAAAACAGTTACTTAAAAATTTGGCCATTAAACAGCATAAATGGAGTGCAGATACTTTAAAGCATCAAAGGTCTGATTATAAAATACTTACACATCATTGCTTTTAAAGGGGTTGTCGGTTATAAAATTAAAAGTCTGCAGTCAATCTATGTGAATATAGATTTATTAAATGCCCCAGTGCACGCACATTGGCCAATTTCCGAGCTGGGAACAGCAGTAGTGTATGCAATATGCATATTCCCAGCAGAGACTATCTAGAGAGCATGGCCTCGCTCCATACACTTGTGTTGAAGGAGGCTGCGCCCACTAGATGGCCACATCAATACATGGGGTGCGGCGGCCTCGGTTAATACAAGGGTATGGAGTGAGGCCACTCCCACTAGATGGGATCTGCCTGGGATTATGCATAATGCCTACATCATGGCTGTTCCTGGCTAAGAACCAGGTGAATCCTCGCAGCGCACAGTGCGTGCGCTTGGGGGTCATAGGTCTGCAGTCACCCAGAGTGTCTGAATGCATCAATTTAGACCATACAACCCCTTTAAGAACATGTGCCCTTATAATTAGGGATGAGAATTTTGCATATTTTCTCCAACGCGGCTTCTTTCTTGATTCTATCACTATAGGCGACCAATCTATTCCATAGTTTGGGCCTTTCATTGTTCTGAGGGGGAACATTGCTGATAACAGAGCTGACAGAACCTCAGCAGTGATCTGTAGATCAAAATGTCTGAACTTCCCTGTTTGTAAAAACAGAATGTTATATTCTAGGATCTGTAGAAAATGCATGTAGAATGTATCCAATTTTTGATACGTTTTTTTGTGCACGCATTGACTTTTAATGGGCGAGTCTACCCGAGAATTGGGATTAAAATAGTGCATGTTGTATGCTACCCATGTGGTGCATGGACAGCAGACAGACAGTAAATACGTTTGTCTAAACAAATCCCAATAGTAGTAATAATGCCAATAAAAATAATAATAATAATAATAATCATTAAAACATTTACTGTACAATAGAAAAATATTCAGGATTGAGAGTCCTCAGTAGTTGATACCTTTTAATGGCTAACTGAAAAGATGGTAATACATTGCAAGCTTTCGAGACTACTCAGGTCTCTTCATCAGGCTAGACTAATACAAAATCTGAAGTCACATATTTACTGTACAATAATAATTCAGCATATTGATCTTCAGTCAGCCATTGAAGTTTAAGGGAAGTCTTTGTGAATCCATGTAAAATGGATGAAACATGAAAGACTTATTATGTACTTCAGAGTGTCATCTATTTTGAACTGATCCATTGCCAAGAGTCAGTAGATCTAAAAGTTCCTCAGGTTACCTGTCCCCTCAGCTTTACCAGACAAATTTTAATTAGAGTTATTCCTGACTCTTTAAATCTTCCTCCTTTCATTTGAGCCCTGCATATGGGCAGGAGAGTCACTAGAGCTAGGGACCATCTTTGTGTTTTTGATGTAAAAATGTTAACTAAGTACCTTGTATTTTTTATATGTAGCAAAGCTGGAATTCATGTATTCAATAGAGATGAGCAGAGCATCACGTTCTAGTCAAATTTCCTGAAATTCACAATGTCACATGAATTAAAGCTTTTTGAGATTCAATTTGCTATTTGCAAAGGAAAAAAACTTGCCCAGCACCATGTCCCACACTGCTGAAGTGCCTGAAAGTAGGCTAATCCTTTTAATGGATTATCACACCTTGTACATTGGTGGTCAATACCAGGGCCACCTAAGATCGCCGATACCCAGCGGAGCACAGTGTGTATGGCAGAGTTGTTTCCCATCTCTAGAGCTACTGGGTAACAGCTCGTTCACAAGAGCAAATAAATTAGACGAGTGCTATTCGATATTTTATCAGGTAGCACTCGGCCCAATGTTATTTTATGGTTCAATGATGACTAGCCCATTTTTTCTCATGCCTATTGGGCATGAGAAAAAAAATTGCAGCATGCTGCAAGTGCATCCAAACATCAAATCATGTGCACCAATACAAGTCTAGGGGTGCCAGTAAAACTTCAGATTGCTCTCGACGGATAGAGACAATAGAGAAATGGAGAAATTGAGTTTTTCATCTTTTCCACACCTGTGCTGCAATTTTCTCAAGCAACAGAATTGGATCACAGTAAGATGACAGGAATCTCAAACATCAAATCAAATTCAGCAAAAGCAGTGAATTCCAATTTCTAATAATCCGCTCATCTCTAGTATTCAATATTTGCAGTTTGATGATTCACAGTGTTGTATACTGACCACTGTGTATTTGTGTACTTGATTATTACTTTTACATTACAGGTCTGCGGGTCCTTTTCTTTGCAGTCATAGGCTGTCTGGGCCATAATTCATTTATTCTAAATATTAATAGTTTACTGGATTGAAACTTGTTTTTTTAACCAACTGTAACACAAATTGCATGCGGTGCAAGTAAAGTTTGATGAACCACGAGTTAAAATAAAAAAAAATCAAAGTCATAAAACAAAGTCTGATTCCCATGTCTGAACATTTAGAAACCCATACACAATATTTGAGACAAAATTAATGCATTGGGTGGCATTCTGTACTTACATTCATGCTTTTCAGCATTTATCACTGTGGGAATGTTACAGAGGATGATAAAATCTTCTAGAACATTAAAATCATAAAAAGTGTAATAAATGACTTTATAACTGTAGTAAAGGTACAGTAGACATATAACAAAGTGCCTGCTGCAGATGTTGCTTCTGTAGCATTTTAAAACCTAATGGGACTCATTGAACTGATGTTGTTTTGTGTTTGAATATTTTGGCAGCAGTTGGAAAGACTAATTCTTCAAATGAAAGTTAATATCTGGAATATAGTACCATTAGAATCACTTTTTATTATAACAACATATAGAAAGATGTGATACATTTACAGTTAGGTTATTAAAAGTGTGCTCAGATATTTCTTGTATTTCCGATACATCTGGAAAAAAAAGATGATTAGAACTGTGCTGCACAGATTTATACATAGATGTGTGAGAAAAGATTCAGTACAAGGTGTTACACCAAACTGTGGCTTTTGTTGATTTGTGGACCCACTGTGCCATAGGGCAGGGCCTATGAAAGAAGCGGTGTAACTAAGCGGCTACCTTGGTGTTCACTGGAGCCTCTAGTGGTAAGGTTAGGCTTGTGCTGCAGGTAGCAGCCAGGTACCACTCCTGGGCAGAATCAGGTACTGCAGCTGCTGACCTCAGGGGTCAGGTACGCTGACACTATTTAAGGGCTTAGTTCAGACACGCTGGTCTAGGATACTGGGTCAGGGTTTGGCACCTCGTTGACTGGGGGATAATGTTCATATGCTGCCCGCACTGGGACCAGGTGACTTTGGGTAGAGGACTGGCAACATCGGGACCAGGGGACAAGGTTCAGGCACTGGCTGCTCACAGACCATGGGACGAGGTTTAAGCACTGGCCGCTCCGGAACCAGGGGATAAGGATCAGGCGCTGGTCAATTTGGGACTAGGGGACAAGGTTCATGCTCTGGCCGCTCTGGGACCAGGGGATGCGGTTCAGGCACTAGCTCCTCTAGGACCAGGGGATGAAGTTCAGGCCCTGTCCATTCAGGGAATAGGGGACGAGATTCAGGCTCTGTCCACTCCAGAACCAGGGGACAAGGTTCATGCACTGGCAACTTTAGGACCAGGGGACTACAGATACAGGACTGGTCACACCAGCACCAGGGAACGGGGTTTATGCAAAGACCACTTCGGGACCAGGAGACAAGGTTCAGGTGCTAACCACTCTGGAACCGGTGGTCGGCGCTCATAGCAAGTCAGCAATTTGGCTACATACAGGCGATCTGATCATCAACTGTATGTAGCAGAGCCAATTAGGTTGTGGCAGCTTCTAGTCTCCCATGGAGACTATTGAAGGATGCCAAATGTAAAAAAAAAGTTTTAAAAATATAAAAAAATATATAAAAGTTCAAATCACCCCCAATTCTCCTCCATTTCAAATCACCCCCAATAAAACAATTAAAAAAAATACAAACATACACATATTTGGATTGCCGCATTCAGATCTATCAATATAAAAAAAAGAATTAAACCGATTGCTAAACGGCGTAACAAGAAAAAAAGTCAAAACGCCAGAATTATGTTTATTTGGTCGCCGCAACATTGCATTAAAATGCAATAACGGGCTATCAAAAGATTGTATCTGCACCAAAATTGTATCATGAAAAAACATCAGCTCGGCACACAAAAAATAAGACCCCACCCAACTTGAGATCACAAAAAATGGAGACGCTAAGGGTATCAGAAAATGGTGTAATTTTGTTTTATTTTAATAAAGTTTGGAATTTTTTTCACCACTTAAATAAAAAAGAACCTCTACATGTTTGGTGTCTATGAACTCGTAATCACCTGGAGAATCATAGTGTCAGGTCAATTTTATCATTTAGTGAACATAATAAAAAAGCAAAACAAAAAACAAATGTGGAATTGCACTTTTTTGCAATTTCACCGCACTTGGAATTTTTTTTCCCATTTTACAGTACGTGATATGTTAAAACCAATGATGATGTTCAAAAGTACAACTCGTCCCACAAAAAATTAGTCCTCACATGGCCATATTTACCAAAAAATAAAAAAGTTATGGCTCTGGAAATAAGGGAAGCAAAAAATAAAAACGCAAAATGAAAATGCCCCCGGTCATCAAAGGGGTTACTACACCCAAAAGTACAGTGAGTGATGTCAGAAAAAAGGAGGAAAATTCACCTGTCCACTTTGTGTGCGAAGCTGTACAAACGGTGGCAGCATTCAGATAGTGCTTGCTCTGGGAAGCGAGCACTATCAATTAGAAGCAGAAGAAGAGACATAATACACAAATGAGGAGGCATAATGGTGCATCAACCTCTTGGTTTGCCAATGGTGCAGCGAAGCCTCTTCAGTTATTTTCTCAGGCGCTGCACTAGTAACAGCTACAATGCTGGTATGGTTCTTAAAGAGGTTAAGTCCCCTACAACACTGAAAATGCATATTTGGGATGATTGACACCCATTAACTTTTTTGGGGAGATAAACTGAAAGGTTTCAAATCTCTGCAATCAGCAAATGTTTTGTAATTCTAATATAATTTGTATATTTTGTAAATTTCTTTTGCATGAAATGCATTTGTCAACACTATTATATTTGAAGTAGTTCATAGAGATTGACTCACTAAATGGAATGTATTATAAAAAATGTAAAGTTAAAAAGAAATGTAAAGCATTTTTATTTTTTTATTATGCATTTTTTTTGTATAAAATATCTAAAATGATTTAAAAAGTTTAGTTTTTTTTTAATCTTTTCAACACTATGGGGATCAGCAGCTCACATTTGACATGAAAATCAGTTGTAATGCTAGTTTGCATAATCACTGCAGTAAACGTGGGAAGGATCTGCTCCCCTGTCACAGATGTCACTGCTTGCCTCCCTTTCTGGGTATTTATGTAAGGTGTTACAAGAACTGCTATATTCTCCAAGCACGTCCTGGTTAAGTTTTAGTGCTGTACATATTAGTGTACATGTACTGCATATATTCTCGTCTTGCCTTGTAATGCTGCAATGTATATAGTGCTAATGTTCTGTAATATAATACTGTATGTTCATAGTTGTCTAGGGACACTGCAATTCCTTAGTTTGGCCACTAGATGGGGCAGTTTAGTTATTAGATAGGAATGCCACATAGTGTATATAGTAAATAGTTAAGATAGGAGGGGCACAGTGGATAAGGCAGGAAGGACTTCCTGATATATCTTAGTTGGGGCCCGGGCACCTGTTCAACTCACATGGGCTTACTAGCCCTGGGCAACACGGTGCCATGCAACACTAGCAAGCGCAAGGCCCAGCCATCTGGTATTTGTGGCCAGGTCATCAGAAGCAGCGGCAAGAGTGCTAGCAGCACAGCTTAGTGGGAACTGCATTTGGTAAGGAAGACTAAGCAGTAGGGGCAGGTCGCTCAACATGTGGCAGCGTATTGCATGGGCTGATGTCCTCAGGACTGGGGCGAAATGGTCGAGGGAATTCCTAAACAGAGTAAGCCTACACAGGGAGGACGCTGGAGAACTGAACGGTATGGTCCGTTCCAGAAGCGAGAAAAGGACAGGGACAGAGGATGAGTTGCATGATGTGAAATCTGATGCTGATGCTGGAGCGAATATAGTTGATTTGGACTCTGGCTCATTTTGTGAAAAATTGGACCAAAGAAGCCTCCAGAATCCTACAGAGGGCCCTGATGGTGCAGGTGAAGAAGCCACAGGTATGCAGAGCTATGGACAGTATGTGTATGTGATGGGAGGGCATGGCATGATAACGCAAATGCTATCAGCCATGACTATCTCCCTGTACCTCCCTCACATTTGCAGAAGGAGAGGGGAAGAATAAAATTTGGGATCACAGTGCAGTGCTATTTTAGTGGTGTTATAGTGACATTTGGACAGTGTCGTTGAAGCTTGTTGGCAGTGCCAATTCACCACAGTGCAATAAAAGCATGCAATGAATAAGCACAATTCCTACAATTTTTTTTTGATTGTGCATATGAATTTCATTTAAGGTAAAAATGACCTGATGGCATGAATCTCTAAGTCAGAGTGGTTACACAAACTTGCACAGATTTGTTATATTATATTTTTATCATGGCTGCTGTACTCTGCAAACTGAATACTGATTGAGATTTGCAGCAGAAGAGATGACATTGTTACCGATTCTGTAAATTAATGATAAATGAGCAGAGGGCAGTAGCTGGTGACAAAGTTATCTTGCCTGCTTCACTTTCTAGAAGCAGCAGTTACACTGATAATGCAGCGCTCAGCCAAAGATCAGAACAGCCATCATGGTATGACTTTCTATTTTTGATAATAGTTATCAATACTAGTGTAAAGGGGTTAAGTTAAAAATGTTCATTGTTGTATTTATGACTTTTTGCTAACTGGTATTGAAACATGTTTACATGTACTACCTCATGTATGATATGGTACTGCTACCCCTTCTGGGCATTACCATTGTCTTGTCTTCACGTTTTATTGTTCTTACTTGCACATAGTTGTGATAATGTTTACTGCATTTAATGTATAATATAGGGAAAGCGTAGTGCTCTTGTTTAGACACTAGAGGGGGCACTCTAGTAAACAGAACAGTTAGAAGGTAGTATAGGGCTAAGTGTAGGAGGGGCTTCCAGGAGTTAATGTTAGAGCAGAAGGGAAGTTAGTCAGACAGGGCCAGGGTGCCCGAAGTGTCCACATGGGCTATAGGCCCATGATGGCTCGGCAGCCACGCAACGTTAAGCAGCAACAGCCCACGTTATCCAGGGCTACTGGGCATCATTGCAGTGGGCCAGTACAGTAGGAAGAAGATGTGGCGACTCATAGCCTGGGCTGATGCCTTTAGGGCGGGATTCAGTTGGAGAGAGGAAAAGAAGGAAGTCAAAGCTTCTCAGGGAATGATACGGACGAGTCGAATGCTTTTCCAGAGGCAACCAAACCGGGTGGTGGATGATTTCAAGTCTGGGGCGAAACAGACAGAAGGAATTGTCATCATGGCAAGGTAAGGCCCGGAAGAAACTGGGAAGCAATCTAAGACTGTCTGGTCTGGATGTGTGCCATATGGAAATGTCAGCACAGTAGGGAGAGCTGAGGAATCAAGTGAAGTTGAATGTGTTTTCCATGATGTGCCAATTATGGATATAGTGTGTGAAGTCATAGTAAAGAAAATATTCAAGACACTCTGGACTATGTCTCCTTTACTGGGAGTCGCCTCAGAGAAGGGTCATTGCCACTTGGGAAGTGCCTAGGGGGACCCGAACCTGAAGATGCAGGTATGCTGAGCAGTGTATTACAGTTTTCTGTGAGGGAAGGTCGGGACACAGATGCTTCAGTGTCTCTGGCCACGACTATAGTCCTGGCCTCCTCTTACACTAGAAAGACTCAAGTTGTTTACCACCCTGCTCCAGAAAAACCTAAAACCTTACTAGGAGCCATGCATTTAGGTGAAGGAGCATAACTTCAAAGCAGTCAACAACTTCATCTACCTGGGTACCACACTCTCCTGCATAGTGACCATATATGTTGAGATAAACAACAGAATTGCCAAAGGCAGTGCCACCTTCTGGAGACTCCATAAGAATATCTGGGAATGAAGGGAACTCAGCTTTACCACCAGGCTGAAGGTCTAATGTGCGATGGTCTTTACCACACTTCCCTGTGCCAGCAAGACCTGGACTGTTATGAATGGGTCACCGAGGAGAAAAAACAACACAAGCTAAGTCTCAGAAAACCAGAGAGGTTGGTAACTATGCAGATTGCAGATCCCTGATCCTAACCACACAACTAGCAGCAGTCGAGGAGCGTACCTACGATGAATCTAGATGCCTCGTCACAACCGGAGGACTACATAAGCCTAAAGCAAGAAAAGGGGAAAACTAACTGCCCCAGAGCAGACCCCAAAGGAAAGACAGCCCCCACACATGTATTGACGGTGAGAAAAGATGAAAACACAAACACAGGCAGGAAAATAGGCTGAGCAAACGATGGGGCCAAACTAACTAGAAAGGACAGGAAAGGAAAGACAGTGTCTGCAATCTGCCAAAAACCCTACAAAAATAATGTCCAACACTTCTGATAGCAAAATTAACCCTGAAGTTACTAGACTTCTCCCTCTATATCAGCACTCTGAAATATTCTGAGACAGAGCAAAAAGAGGCCAATCTATTAAGGGACAAAAAAAAGGCAAATTGGCAAATACAGATAAATAAGAGTGGAAATTCAGCACAGCCCCAGCCGGGGCTGGCTGACACACAAGAAACTGAATAGACCAACAAAAGCAAGTGTGAACATTAACAGAAAAACTTAGCTTGAGAAGACTGGAACAGAGTAGAGTTGAGCGACTTTTGATTTTTTAGGGTCGCGTTTCGTTTCGTGAAACCCGACTTTTCCAAAAGTCGGGTCGAGCAAGATCGCCCGATTATAGGGAAAAGTCGGGGTCGTCCCGAAACACAAAACCCAATGTAAGTCAATGGGGAATAAAAGTCGGCAGTGAGAGGAGGACAGGAAACACACCTACAGTGCCCATTTGAATGCCAAAAGCATCAATTCTTCTTACTTAAGCTTGTCAACCTTAATTAACTTCATAATACAAGTTACGCACTGAAAAATGGGGGTTATTTGGCTAAAGTTGTGGGGGGGGGCTGGCTCCAGGTTTTCATGTGCCCTGGGCGAAAGAGCGCCCCTTTAACACATACCAAAACTCATCATGCTCCGATACGGCAGAGAAATAGCGGTATAGTACAATGAAAAATACTTCACTTTTTACATCTCATGACGAGGCCCATCTATTTCTCCATACAGAATCATTGGTCCCATATAATGTTTGAAACAGTATATGATGAGCTCCACATAATGCTACAGTATATGTTGGTCCCCATGGATGAAGCTCCACTGTCTTATGGGCCCAAATAATGCTCCAAACATAATGGGCCCCATTTCTAATGCTCTAGTGTATAATGGGCCCTGTAAATGCTGCTCCAGTGTCTGATGTCCACCTTTGGAATGTTCCAGTGTATGGTGGGCCCCATCTATCATTCTCCAGAGTAACGTGCTCCCCAAAAATTGCTGTCCCAACATTGAAAACAATCAAATAAGTCTCCTCACTAGGGAATCCCTGTACTAGTCTGGACTCCTCGTCGTCCCCATCTTCCATCTCACTGCACAGTATTTCAACCTTGCAAGTGCTGTGATCCTGAGCAAGCAGGGGGGGCCCACTCATTGGCGACGGCACTGGCACAGGGCCCCTGATAGTACGGTGGTGTGTCTGATGGCGGGTGGGCCGAACCTGCACTTTCATCTGCAGCTTCCTCTTTGTCACCGTGTAAGATGGAACTGTATATGGGAAGGGTAACCTGAGTTTCATCAGGGTCAGATTCAGGCCGTGTAGCGTGCAAGGGGAATGTAGTGGTCTGGGTCAATGTACCAGCAGATTCATCGAGCAGTGGCTGGGCATCAGTGCACTTGTGTCGCCCCCAGGAGTACGGTCGCCACAGTGGCATTACCTTCCTCCTAGGGAGTGTGATGTCATGCTTGGGAGCAACGAAGGATCTCTCTAGCAGGTTAACTGATTGGGCGGCGTTATTCTCACGAGTCATGACCCTCCAAACAGCGTTCATGAAGGCAAATTGTTTGTTTTACGTGGGCAGTATGGTTGCAAAGCTGAACCTTAAAGGAATGTCCAGAAGGGCACCACCAGGAGTGGAGCCTACGGTTAAATTCGACTCCACCTGGGAAACCTCAACCATGCCAGCTACAGAACAGATGCACACATTGCAAGCTTAATTCCGTTAACGAACGAGACTCCGTCATGCCCCGCGGTCCGAGTCCGGCTTACTAGAGGGACACGTGAGGCTCTGGAACATGAGATTGGCCAATAACTGGTGTGTCATGCCCTTACATGTCCGTGGCTGCATGTGCGCTACACTGAAAAGGCCAGCGTTTGTCGCTTACAGGTGCAGATAACCCGCTGAACAACGTTAGTGATGGGGATCACTGATTACAATTATTACCCGCGAACAATGATTTCCCAGTAAGTGCAGGTCAACTGCAGTTCCGGAATTAGGCCTAACCGTCATTCCTGAAAAAATGAAAAACTTGCGTGTGCAAACCACAGGTGCTGTAGCTTGCTTAACAGCTCGCCAGCCGTTCTCACGCCCAGTATGGATTACACGTGATTGCACAAAGGTTAGAAAGGGTACCGTATCCCCAGATAACATGTATGGATAGCGTACACTTTCAAAATATATGTCTCAGGAGGCAGGCTCAGACGGTGTTAGGCCCAGTATGGATTGCACGTGATTGCACAAAGGTTAGAAAGGGTACCGTATCCCCGGATAACATGTATGGATAGCGTACACATTCAAAATATATGTCTCAGGAGGCAGGCTCAGACGGTGTTAGGCCCAGTATGGATTGCACGTGATTGCACAAAGGTTAGAAAGGGTACCGTATCCCCGGATAACATGTATGGATAGCGTACACATTCAAAATATATGTCTCAGGAGGCAGGCTCAGATGGTGTTAGGCCCAGTATGGATTGCACGTGATTGCACAAAGGTTAGAAAGGGTACCGTATCCCCGGATAACATGTATGGATAGCGTACACATTCAAAATATATGTCTCAGGAGGCAGGCTCAGACGGTGTTAGGCCCAGTATGGATTGCACGTGATTGCACAAAGGTTAGAAAGGGTACCGTATCCCCGGATAACATGTATGGATAGCGTACACATTCAAAATATATGTCTCAGGAGGCAGGCTCAGACGGTGTTAGGCCCAGTATGGATTGCACGTGATTGCACAAAGGTTAGAAAGGGTACCGTATCCCCGGATAACATGTATGGATAGAGTACACATTCAAAATATATGTCTCAGGAGGCAGGCTCAGACGGTGTTAGGCCCAGTATGGATTGCACGTGATTGCACAAAGGTTAGAAAGGGTACCGTATCCCCGGATAACATGTATGGATAGCGTACACATTCAAAATATATGTCTCAGGAGGCAGGCTCAGACGGTGTTAGGCCCAGTATGGATTGCACGTGATTTCACAAAGGTTAGAAAGGGTACCGTATCCCCGGATAACATGTATGGATAGCGTACACATTCAAAATATATGTCTCAGGAGGCAGGCTCAGACGGTGTTAGGCCCAGTATGGATTGCACGTGATTGCACAAAGGTTAGAAAGGGTACCGTATCCCCAGATAACATGTATGGATAGCGTACACATTCAAAATATATGTCTCAGGAGGCAGGCTCAGATGGTGTTAGGCCCAGTATGGATTGCACGTGATTGCACAAAGGTTAGAAAGGGTACCGTATCCCCGGATAACATGTATGGATAGCGTACACATTCAAAATATATGTCTCAGGAGGCAGGCTCAGACGGTGTTAGGCCCAGTATGGATTGCACGTGATTGCACAAAGGTTAGAAAGGGTACCGTATCCCCGGATAACATGTATGGATAGCGTACACATTCAAAATATATGTCTCAGGAGGCAGGCTCAGACGGTGTCAGGCACAGTATGGATTTGACGGCCCAGATTACACAGCGGAGGAGCAGGGAGAGGTAAAGATTGCAAATGCTCGGGCCCTGCCCAAGCAAGGGGGGCCCACTCGTGGGCGTCGGTACTAGCACTGGGCCCCTCATAGTACAGCGGTGTGTCTGACGGCGGGTGTGCACCACCACCGTCAGAGACACTTGATTGCACTATGAGGGACCCTGTGCCAGTGCCCGCGCCCAAGAGTCAGCCTACCCACCTGTCCAGGGCAACGGCACTCGCACGGTGTCGTGCGGTAGGTGGTGACCCCGGCCATGGGGGGGGAGGCAGCACAGTTAGGGAGTTTTAGAAAGTGGCATATGTTGATGTTGGACATTCAGCTGATGCAAAAGGCGAAATAGGTCAAGTCCCAGGAAGAGGTGGACCAAAGCAAGCCATTTTTCTGTCACCCTATGTGTCATCAGGGGAAGGTGGGACAAAATCCTTGGAAACCCATGCATGGTTCATTTTAATGAAGGTTAGATCATCCACATTTTGGGTTGACAGACGGGTCCTTTTTTCTGTCAGGATTGATCCAGCTGCACTGAAGACTCTTTCCGATAGCACACTTGCAGCTGGGCAAGCGAGCTCCTGTAAGGCATATTGGGCCAATTCAGGCCAGGTGTCCAGTTTAGCGGCCCAATAGTCAAAGGGGAATGACCTGTGTGGGAGAACATCGATATGGGAGGAAAAGTAGTTTGTAACCATGGTTGACAACTGCTGTCTCATATCACTTTCCATCGATGCAGTATTACCAGTTGTGTGAGCGGTATTTGAAAAATCAGTCCACAACATTGTCATGAAACCCCTGTCTCCAACGCCACTTCTGCTGTGTGCACCACAAACACCTCTGCCAAGCTGCCCCCGGCCCGTACGGCTCGTGTGAGAACCATCACCGCTGCTGTGTGTGGGGAATGCCTCAAGCAACCGATTTACCAGAGTTGCTTGTTTATTAGCCAATATTAGGTCAAGGTTCTCCTGTAGCATGATGTTTTGTAATTTGCCTTTATAGCGTGGATCCAGGATGCTGGCCAACCAGTAGTCGTCATCGTTCATCATTTTGGCAATGCGGGGGTCCCTTTTTAGGATCCGCAAGGCATAATCTGACATGTGGGCCAATGTTCCCGGTGTCAATGATGCACTGCGAGTGCTGGTTGGAGGAGCACTTTCTGGCAAATCCACATCCCTCCAGTCACGCACAAACCCTGTACCAGACCTTGCCACGCCAACATTTTCACTTGCCCCACGAGATGCATCCTCCTCCCCTAAGTAATCATCCCCATCATCATCCTCCTCCTCCTCTTCTTCCTCCACCTCGTCCAGGAGAGGTCCCTGAGCAGACAATGGCTGAATGTCATCAAGGATTCCCTCCTCCTCTTCCTCCTCATCAACATTGGCTGCAGACGCCTGCTCCTTAAGGTGCGTCAAAGTTTGCATGAGCAGACGCATAAGTGGGATGCTCATGCTTAGGATGGCGTCGTCTGCGCTTACCAGCCATGTGCATTCCTCAAAACACTGAAGGACTTTACAGAAGTCTTTCAGCTTCGACCACTGCACACCTGTCAACTCCATGTCTGCTCTCAAAGTGCCTGGCCGTGTATCCTCCCACAAATGCATTATGGCCTGCCTCTGCTCGCACAGCCGCTCCACCATGTGCAGGGTGGAGTTCCACCTTGTTGCAATGTCGATAATGAGGCGGTGGTTGGGAAGGTGGAGCAATCGCTGCAGCTTCTGCATACGAACGGAGTGTACAGGCGAGCGGCGGATGTGCGCGCACAGTCTTCGCACCTTCTGGAGCAGGGCTGTTAACTCCGGATAATTTTTGAGGAAGCACTGCACCACCAGGTTCAAGGTGTGAGCCAAGCAAGGTATGTGGCTGAGTTTTGAAAGGGCTATGGCTGCCACAAAATTACGGCCGTTATCACTAACTACCTTGCCTGCCTCAAGATGTACACTGCCCAGCCATGACTCAGTTTGTCGCTTCAAGTACTCGGCCAGCACCTCGGCGGTATGTCTGTCGCCCAAACACATCATCTGCAACACAGCCTGCTGACGCTTTCCACTATCAAAATGTCCCTCCGGAGAATTAAACGCCATCTTCCATTCATCCCTGTGCTTGATGCGAATAAGATTATACGCCCCCCTGAGGTCAAGCTTAGTAAACCTGCAAGCACTCTTAACTCTGGAGAATAAATTAGACATCAGAGGTAACGGGTACTGATATTTAACCGTCATCTTGTTAAGGGAACGATAATCAATACATGGTCTTAATGAACCATCTTTCTTGGCCCCCCCAAAAAACCAGCGCCTAGAGGTGACGAGGATGGTCTAATATGACCCTTCTCCAGCGACTCCTTAATATAGGATCACATAGCATCATGTTCGGGTACTGATAAGTTGAAAAGCCGACCCTTGGGAAATTTACACCTAGGCATCAACTCAATTGCACAGTCATAACTCCTATGAGGAGGCAAAGATGCACACTTACTCTCACTAAATACATCAGAAAAATCGGCCAGATAATCAGGAATATCATGAGGCTGAGGAGAGGTGGAGAAAACAGGAGCGTCCCTAAGAACACACTGACAACCCCAACTCACCACAGACACAGATTTCCAATCCAAAACTGGGTTATGAGTAGAGTTGAGCGATACCGTCCGATACTTCAAAGTATCGTATCGGATGGTATCGGCCGATCTTTAAAAAAAGTATCGGTATCGCCGATTCCGATACCGGAAGTCCCATTCAAGTCTATGGGACTTCCGGTATCGGAATAAGAAAAACCCTTTCCTGCCCTTGTACAGCCTCTCTGGGGTCTGTACGGGCCTTTCGGGGGGCTGTGCCGGCCTGCCAGGGGGTCTGTGCAGGCTCCGGTGGTCTGTGCCGGCCTGCCGGTGGTCTGTGCAGGCTCCGGGGGGCTGTGCCGGCCTGCCGGGGGGCTGTGCCGGCCTGCCGGGGGGCTGTGCAGGCTCCGGGGGGCTGTGCCGGCCTGCCGGGGGGCTGTGCCGGCCTGCCGGGGGGCTGTGCCGGCCTGCCGGTGGTCTGTGCAGGCTCCGGGGGTCTGTGCAGGCATCGTCCGATGGGACTACAAGTCCCATCGGGCGATGCCTGCTACCATGACAGTGATTGACACATTAGCCAATGATGGGACAGTAGTAGTCCCATCATCCGGCTAATGTGTTAAATGTAAAAAAAAAAAAAAAAAAAAAAAAAAAATTACATGCTACATACATACAACATGCATACTACATACATGCTACATTCATACTACATACTACATACATGCTACATTCATACTACATGCAACATACATACTACATATATACTACATGCATGCTACATACATACTGCATGCTACATACATACCACATATATACTACATACATACTACATACATGCTACATGCATGCTACATGCTACATACATAACACATATATACTACATGCATGCTACATACATACTACATGCTACATACTACATATATACTACATGCATGCTACATACTACATGCTACATACATACTACATATATACTACATGCATGCTACATACATACTGCATGCTACATGCATGCTACATACATACTACATACATACTACATGCTACATACATACCACATATATACTACATACATACAATACATTCATACAATACATACATAGACATACAGTACATATAACATAGAGTAACATACTTACCAATACTTGTCACATTGTTCCCCGAAGCCATTGTCTTTCCGGAATAAATATTAACATAACAAACCACAAAAATACTCACCCACGATCCGAAGCAGTCCACGAGTGTGTCCCACGACGATCTTGGGTAGAGAACGGCAGCATCAGATGATGCTGCCGTTCTCTACGGGCTGCAGGAATCCAATGACGGAAGGTAGGTATCCTTCCGCACTGTATTCCTCCGCCACTTAAAAAAAAAAAAGTCCCTAGTCTCACTTTATGCCATTGCTGTGTGGGAAATTCCCACGCAGCAATGGCATAAAGTGAGACTAGGGACTTTTTTTTTTTTAAGTGGCGGAGGAATACAGTGCGGAAGGATACCTACCTTCCGTCATTGGATTCCTGCAGCCCGTAGAGAACGGCAGCATCATCTGATGCTGCAGTTCTCTACCCAAGATCGTCGTGGGACACACTCGTGGACTGCTTCGGATCGTGGGTGAGTATTTTTGTGGTTTGTTATGTTAATATTTATTCCGGAAAGACAATGGCTTCGGGGAACAATGTGACAAGTATTGGTAAGTATGTTACTCTATGTTATATGTACTGTATGTCTATGTATGTATTGTATGAATGTATTGTATGTATGTAGTATATATGTGGTATGTATGTAGCATGTAGTATGTATGTAGTATGTATGTAGCATGCATGTAGCATGTAGTATGTATGTAGCATGCATGTAGTATATATGTAGTATGTATGTAGCATGCATGTAGTATATATGTAGCATGTATGTAGTATGTATGTGGTATGTATGTAGCATGTAGTATGTATGTAGCATGCATGTAGTATATATGTAGTATGTATGTAGCATGTAGTATGTATGTAGTATGTATGTGGTATGTATGTAGCATGTAGTATGTATGTAGCATGCAGTATGTATGTAGCATGTATGTAGTATGTATGTAGTATATATGTAGTATGTATGTAGCATGTAGTATGTATGTAGCATGCATGTAGTATGTATGTAGTATATATGTAGTATGTATGTAGCATGCATGTAGTATGTATGTAGCATGTAGTATGTATGTAGCATGCATGTAGTATGTATGTAGCATGTATGTAGTATGTATGTAGTATATATGTAGTATGTATGTAGCATGTAGTATGTATGTAGCATGTATGTAGTATGTATGTAGTATTTTTTTTTTTTTTTTTAACATTTAACACATTAGCCGGATGATGGGACTACTACTGTCCCATCATTGGCTAATGTGTCAATCACTGTCATGGTAGCAGGCATCGCCCGATGGGACTTGTAGTCCCATCGGACGATGCTTGCACAGACCCCCGGACATCAGCACAGCCCCCCGGCAGGCCGGCACAGCCCCCCGGCAGGCCGGTACAGACCCCCACAGGGTGCACAGACCACCGGCAGGCCGGCACAGCCCCCCGGCAGGCCGGCAGAGACCCCGGGCAGTCCACACAGCCCCCCGGCAGGCCGGCACAGCCCCCCGGCAGGCCGGCAGAGACCCCCGGAAGGCCCGAAATGACGGCGCATCATGATGCGCACACACCGCGCATCATGATGACGTCAGGCCGTCAATCAACTGAACTTCCGATTCCGATGCCGAATTCCGATATTGAAAAAATATCGGAAGTCGGTATCGGAATTCCGATACAGCAAGTATCGGCCGATACCCGATACTTGCGGTATCGGAATGCTCAACACTAGTTATGAGTTTGCAACCAGAGGAAACCCAGAACAATAGTATCATGCAAATTATGCAGCACCAAAAATGTACAACTTTCTTGGTGGTCTGGGGCAACTCGCATTATCACCTGGGTCCAAAACTGAGGTTTATTCTCCGCCAAAGGAGTAGCATCAATACCCCTAAAAGAAATAGGCGTCTGCAGAGGAGTCATGGAAAAACCACATCCTTTAGCAAAGTCCAAATCCATCAGATTCAGAGCTGCTCCTGAATCCACAAAAGCCTTAGAGGAAAACGTGGATAAGGAGCAGATCAGAGTAATTGCCAAAAGGAACTTAGGTTGTACACTGCCCACAGCAAATGTGTGTGCAAAACGTTTCTCTCGTTTAGGGCAGACAGAAATAGTATGAGAGGCGTCTCCACAGAAAAAACACAGCTTATTACGCCTTCTAAACTCCTGACGTTGTGCCCTAGACAAAACCCCATCACATTGCATAGGTTCAGACATTTGTTCAAAAGATGGCAGCGCCTCCCGTGTAGTTTTACGTTCACGTAAACGTCGATCAACTTGAATGGCTAATGACACAGAACTATCCAGACCAGAGGGAACAGGAAATCCCACCATAACATCTTTTTCAGTCTCTGATAACCCTCTCCGAAAGAGAGCTGTCAATGCACTATCATTCCATGTAGTAAGGACCGCCCACTTTCGGAATTTTTGACAGTATAACTGCAGAATTCTGGCCCTTGTTTAATGCCAACAGGGTTCTCTCAGCTTGATCAACAGCATTAGGTTCATCATACAACAACCCCAAGGCTTGAAAAAATGCATCCACGTTAGTCAGAATAGAATTTTCAGGTGTCAGAGAAAAAGCCCAATCCTGGGGATCGCCGCGCAGCAAGGAGATGACAATTTTAACCTGCTGCACAGAGCTCCCCGATGAGTTAGGCTTCAAGGCCAGAAATAATTTACAATTATTCTTAAAATTCAGAAAATTAGACCGATCCCCAGAAAACACATCAGGAGTAGGGATTTTGGGTTCAGCAGCATGTGACTGAATGAGGTAGGTGGAAATTCCCTGTACTTCAGCAGCAAGTTGCTCCACACGATCAGAAAGTTGCTTAATCTCCATTAGGAGAGGAAAAAAAATCCTCCTACGACCCCAGATGAAAAGAGGAAAAAGTACACAAAAAAAAAATTCTGACACTTTTTTTTCTTTTTTTTAAAAACAATTTTTTGCTGCTTTTGAGTACCCTAGAATCTACGGTATGGCTGGTGATTCTGTTATGAATGGGTCACTGAGGAGACAAAACAACACAAGCTAAGTCTCAGAAAACCAGAGAGGTTGGTAACTATGCAGATTGCAGATCCCTGATCCTAACCACACAACTAGCAGCAGTCGAGGTGCGTACCTACGATGAATCTAGACGCCTCGTCACAACCGGAGGACTACATAAGCCTAAAGCAAGAAAAGGGGAAAACTAACTGCCCCAGAGCAGACCCCAAAGGAAAGACAGCCCCCACACATGTATTGACGGTGAGAAAAGATGAAAACACAAACACAGGCAGGAAAATAGGCTGAGGAAACGATGGGGCCAAACTAACTAGAAAGGACAGGAAAGGAAAGACACTGTCTGCAATCTGCCAAAAACCCTACAAAAATTATGTCCAACACTTCAGATAAATAAGAGTGGAAATTCAGCACAGCCCCAGCCGGGGCTGGCTGACACACAAAAAACTGAATAGACCAACAAAAGCAAGTGTGAACATTAACAGAAAAACTTAGCTTGAGAAGACTGGAACAGAGCTGAAGTCCAAGACCTGAGAAGCAGACTGAATCACCAGCACCAGGATAGGGCGTCGGCTGTCTTATATCCAGTCTGATACTCCAGAGATCCAATCGTTATCCTCATCATCAGGTGGCAGATCACTACCAAATAAACCAACCTCACTACCTCCTGTCACCACCAAAGGGAGAATGGAAGGATAACTCTCAACTGGTGGAGCAGAAAATGAGTTCACAACACTGGACTGTCTACAGCTGGCATGCCACTGAGTTGTCTCTATAGAAATCTCCACATCAAAACAACAGTCCTAGATCAAGCTGTACTCTGCACCCTCCTGCTGAAAGCCCAAGCCAGATGGGCTGGATATGTGGTCAGAATACCAGACAGCTGATTGCCTAAAGAACTATTGTACAGAGAACTATGTCAGGGAAAACAAACAGTCGAGGGTCAGAAGAAACAGTACAAAGACTGCTTTAAACTGTCCCTCAAAAACCTGGGAGTTGACATCAATGAATGGGAAAAGCTTGTCCTGGATCATCCATGTTGGCAAGGCAGGATCATCTCAGGGGCAAGTGCAGCTGAAGACAGAAGAATCTTTGAGGCAAAAAGAAAGCGAATTGCGTGCATGCTACAAGTAGTATCTACTGTCTTGTCTACATCTATTTACTTATGTCACGTATGTGGAGGATCCTTCAGGACTCGAAATGGCTTCATCAGTCACCTCCGGACCCATTGCCACTGCCACCTCTAATCCCTGAAATCATGGTCATCGTCAGCTACGAAGGACAAACAACAATGTCAGGATGCCGACTGCTATTCGTACTGCTGGAAAAAGTCACCACTTTGGTGCCTGGGCCTGCTCTCACTTCTCATCCCATTTGAAAATAAGTCTGCTCTTTACACTGCAACCATGCTCCACCTTGCTCCCTGCAGCACTCTGCTGTTCATTGCCATAAACTTAGTACTATTGTAGGGTTAAATCAAAAGTTTTCCAAGATCAAACATGAAAATAACTAGGCATAAACTCAAAAACTGACATGAACACACACCCTACATCAACATAATTAAAGCAAGATAGGAAAAAAGAGTATATTTAGCCACATGAAAATTTATTGAAACATAACAAAATAAACCAGAGTATTGCTACCAAAAGCAGGACAATTAAGGGGTTAACCTATTACAAGTATGGTTCAAAAAGTAATAATGGAATAAGTCATTGCCACTGGGATACAATGCAAATACAGTGTTCAGCAAAACAAACACCTATGTACCAAATCCTAAGGGGTCAAAAAAGGAATGGATATTGTGGCAGGGCTAAGGGTCGTGTAATTGATGGGAGATATGTGTCTCATAAATGGCTTATCTCCATAATGTAAGGCATAAGTAAAGCATACCAGATATTGTTATTGTTTTTGTTTGAAGGACCTGTGGTGAGGTCACAGTCATGTGACCAGTCAGCTGCTGGGAACGTGGGTGTGGCTACAGCCTTATAATGTGACCTGCTCCTGAACCAGGGAGCTGTATGTGGGGAGGACTAAGCCTCCCATGTGTGCTGAGACTCCTGCTCTGAGTCTACAACCACGGATATTTTGTGTTATTTTGCCTGAGCTAAAGGCTACTTTCTGGTGTTATGCTGCCTTGTGCGTTTATGACGTGAATAAACCGCAAGCACTGTTGAAGAACCTGTCTCATATTTGTTTCCCGCTGCACCTAAGCGAGTCACATCCACACAATTGGTGGAGAATGCGGGCAGCGGTCCCAGCAGAGACTTGAGACAGTTGCTGCATGTCCTGGGTGAAGTTTGCAGCGGGGCAACAAGCATTGCCTGGAATCATGGAGGACCTCATGAAACACCTGGTCCAGTCCCAGGCACTGCAGCAGGAAACCAACAAGCTGTTGTTCCAGCAGATCCAGCAAAGCCAGCAGGAGCAGCGGCAGCAGTTCCAGCAGAGCCAGCAGGAACAACGGCAGCAGATGCAGCTTCTGGCAACCGCCATCCAGGAGGGCAGGATGAGCGCCCCAACCCCAGGTCGGGCTGATGCCACCGATGTCGAGAATGCGGTAAGACGCACATTACAAAAAATGACCCCTGAGGATGATGTGGAAGCCTTCCTGACGGTGTTTGAGAGGGTGGCTGAGAGGGAAAAACTTCAGCCAGAGCGGTGGGCGGGGGTACTGACCCCATACCTAACGGGGGAGCCCCAGAAGGCGTACTTTGACCTGACGGTACAAGATGCCAGAGAATATCCCAAATTAAAAGTGGAAATTCTCGCTCGCTTGGGGGTAACAATGACTACCAGGGCACAGCGAGTTCATCGCTGGGCCTATCACTGGGACAAACCCCCGCGCTCCCAAATGTTTGACCTGTTGCACCTGGTCCAGAAATGGCTGCAGCCAGAGTCGGCTTCCCCTGCACAGATGGTAGAGCGAGTTGTGATGGGTCGGTTTGTGCATTCTCTGCCGAGACCTCTACAGACTTGGGTTACCCAGGGTGATCCCCAAAATGCTGATGAACTGGTTGGGCTGGTTGCGAGATACCAGGGGATGGAAAATTCCTTGGGGAAGCAGCCCATTCCATATTGGGGGTCCCAGCAGGGGGCGGAGTCCCAAAAAGGGGTGGTGCGTCCAAGGTCAAAAGGGGCGGGGGAGGCGGTGCCCAAGGTCCCCTCGGGTGATATTATTTGCTGGAAGTGTCACAGGCCAGGACATATAGTGGCCCGTTGTCCCCAGACCACCGAGCCGATGGACTGCAGCATGGGACGCCGTAGTTCATACTACGCATATCCAGCTTGCAGTGTGAACTCGCTACCTAACAAGGGGCCACAAGCGTGTTCCGTGAAGGTGAACGGTCGAGCAGTAATGACGCTTCTGGACTCCGGGAGCTTGGTGACCCTTGTGAGGGCCAGTTTTCCTCTCAACATACTCCCGAGTAAAAAGATTGGTGTTCGGTGCATACATGGCGATGCAAAGGACTACCCTATGGCTAGGGTGAATATTGAAACGGCGCATGGCACCGAGTCGTATGAAGTTGGCGTTGTTCGAGACTTGTTGCATCCTATAATTATTGACTGGGATTTCTGTCTGTTTTGGGATCTGTGGGGGATGGGTTCTAAGGGTGCTAGCAAGAACAGGGAACCAATCCACTCCACTGAGGTATCGCCACCACCTGAGGCAGACGGGTTTCCTTTATGTGTCCTTGTTGGGGATGAAGAGGAAGGGTCCCCTGTACCTGACATCCCGGAGTTAGGGGTGGCCGGGGAGAATTTTGGGACTGCCCAACATAGGGACCCCTCGCTAAGGGAAGCCTTTAACAATGTCACCGTCATTAATGTGGTTGCACAAGAGCCGGGAGCAGACACAAGGTTTCCCTATTTTATGTTGAGTGGGGAATTGTTGTACCGGGTCGCGAAAATAAGGGAGGAAGGGGTGGAGCAGTTAATAGTACCAGGCCCCTATAAACGGAAAGTGTTGGACATGGCCCATTCACACATCTTGGGGGGACACCTGGGGGTGGAAAAAATGCAGGAACGGATTGTACAGAGGTTCTATTGGCCTGGGTGTCACCGGGAAATAGCAAACTATTGCAGATCCTGCCCGACATGTCAGTTAACTGCCCCCACATCTCATTTTCGGAACCCTCTTGTGCCACTGCCCATTATTGAGGTGCCATTTGAGAGAATTGCCATGGACTTGGTCGGTCCCTTAGTTAAATCAGCTCGGGGCCATCAGTATATATTAGTCATCCTGGACTATGCCACACGCTATCCTGAGGCCATTCCCCTGAGAAACTCCTCCACGAAGAGTATAGCCCGCGAACTGTTCCATGTGTTTTCCCGGACAGGTTTGCCGAAGGAAATCCTGACCGACCAGGGGACACCTTTTATGAGCAAGGTGATGAGAGAATTGTGCAGAGTCTTGCAAATTTCCCAGTTAAGGACTTCAGTGTACCATCCGCAGTCAGATGGCCTTGTTGAGAGGTTTAACAAGACACTGAAGAGCATGCTGAGAAAAGTCATAGAGGAAGATGGTAGAGACTGGGATTGTCTCTTACCGTATTTACTGTTTTCTATCCGTGAAGTTCCCCAGGCCTCCACAGGGTTCTCGCCCTTCGAGCTTCTGTACGGCCGGCATCCGCGAGGTCTCCTAGATATAGCCAAGGAAACCTGGGAAGCCGAAGTCACGCCCCACAGAAGCGTCATTGAGCATGTGGCACTGATGCAGCAGAGGGTTGCGAAGGTGATGCCCATTGTTAAAGAACATCTCCGCCAGGCACAAGAGGCTCAGGCCAGGGTCTACAACCGGTCAGCCAGAGTGAGGCAGTTCAATCTGGGAGACCGAGACTCGTGCTAATCCCGACGGTGGAAAGTAAGTTCTTGGCCAAGTGGCAAGGGCCATATGAGGTGGTGGAGAAGCTGGGAGACGTAAACTACAAGATCCACCAACCCGGAAGACGGAAGCCATACCAGGTTTACCATGTTAACCTTATCAAGCCGTGGCAAGATAGAGAGCCAGCGGTAACTCCGTGCTTGCTGGGCAACCTAGAAGGGGAGGTTGGAGCCGTTACCATAGCGGAGACTCTATCGAAGGCCCAGAAGCAGCAGTGCCGGGAGTTACTCCAGAAAAACCGCGACCTGTTCTCAGAGTTGCCATGGTGCACGAAGGTGGTGGAGCACGAAATTCTGACCGAGCCACATGTGCGGGTGAACGTGAAACCATATCGCATTCCTGAGGCCCGGCGAGAGGTAATCTCCAAGGAGATGCAGCGTATGTTGAAGCTCGGGGTCATTGAGGAATCCAAGAGCGGCTGGTCGAGCCCGATTGTCCTGGTCCCAAAACCTGATGGTGAATGGAGGTTCTGCAACGATTACCGGAAGCTGAATGAGGTCTCCAAGTTCGACGCTTATCCCATGCCACGCGTTGATGAGCTCGAGAGACTTGGACCTGCCAGGTACATAACCACTTTGGATCTGACCAAGGGATATTGGCAGATACCCATGGCACAGGAAGCCAAGGAGAAGATGGCATTCTCCACACCAGACAGGTGCTTTCAGTATGTCCAGATGCCGTTTGGCCTACAGGGAGCTCCAGCAACCTTCCAGAGGGCGATGGATAGAATCCTTGCTCCTCATAAGCTATACGCATACCTGGATGATATCGTCATCTTTACCCCGGACTGGGAGACTCACCTGAAAAAGGTCCAAGCAGTGTTTGACGCTCTAAGAGAGGCAGGGTTTACAATTATCCCGAAGAAGTGTGCCTTGGGGAGAGAAGAAGCCAAGTACCTCGGATATGTAGTGGGGCGTGGTGAGATCAAACCCCAAATCAATAAAGTGGAGGCAATTCAAACATGGCCGAGACCGCTGTCAAAGAAGCAAGTTAAAGCCTTCCTGGGGATTGTGGGATATTACAGGAGGTTCATCCCAAACTTCGCCACAATGGCTGCCCCTCTAACTGATCTGCTTATGGGGACAAAGTCAGTGATGGTCAGCTGGTCTGAAGAAGCAGAGTCAGCCTTCCAAGAAATGAAGGGAGCTCTTTCCAAGCAACCCGTTTTGGTGGCCCCATACTTTAAACGTGAATTTGTCCTCCAGACAGATGCCTCAGATGTCGGGGTAGGAGCTGTCCTTTCCCAAGAGATACGTGGGGAGGAGCATCCTGTTCTCTACTTGAGTAGGAAGTTGACTTCTTGTGAGAGAAATTACTCAGTTGTAGAGAAGGAGTGTTTGGCCATAAAATGGGCAGTGGACACATTACAGTACTACCTGGTGGGACGGAAGTTTAGGTTAATATCTGACCATGCCCCACTCAGGTGGATGAGGGAAACAAAGGGCAAGAATGCTATGGTCACCCGCTGGTTCTTAGCCCTACAAGACTTCAGCTTCCATGTAGAGCATAGGGCCGGGAAGCTACATGGGAATGCCGATGCCCTCTCCAGAATCCCTTGCCTGGTAGGTGAAAGTGCCAAGCCCCACGGCTTTAGGCAGAGGGGGGAGGTATGTGGCAGGGCTAAGGGTCGTGTAATTGATGGGAGATATGTGTCTCATAAATGGCTTATCTCCATAATGTAAGGCATAAGTAAAGCATACCAGATATTGTTATTGTTTTTGTTTGAAGGACCTGTGGTGAGGTCACAGCCATGTGACCAGTCAGCTGCTGGGAACATGGGTGTTGCTACAGCCTTATAATGTGACCTGCTCTTGAACCAGGAAGCTGTATGTGGGGAGGACTAAGCCTCCCATGTGTGCTGAGACTCCTGCTCTGAGTCTACAACCACGGACATTTTGTGTTATTTTGCCTGAGCTAAAGGCTACTTTTTGGTGTTACGCTGCCTTGTGCATTTATGACGTGAATAAACCGCAAGCACTGTTGAAGAACCTGTCTCATATTTGTCTCCCGCTGCACCTAAGCGAGTCACATCCCCACAATATATAAAGAACTGGTAAAAAAAAATCACTAAATAAAGTGCAAAGTCAGTGACTGATTAAAAATGAGAACCATTTATCACATGTATGTCAAACCCTATATAATAAATAAATGGTGAGACATATAAAGCAGTATAGTAAAAATAAAAAACTGCCATGTGGTGCGGAAACAATAGTAGAGACCTAGCTGCTATTTAAAGTGTACAAAGCAATAGAATGCATCCTCATGTGTGGTAGAAGTATAATGCAGAGAAGCTAAGGTGTCTGCTGTGCAACAAAGGTGCCTGCTATGCAATAAGAATAAAGTGACAAGTTGCCAAATACAGCCTATACTTACATAATAATAGTAAGGTGTGTGAGCCCCAGCCTGCGGCCCCTATGCATGTTTCGCCATGTCTTGGTTAGGGGCGGCAGGCTGGGGGCTCAGTGGATAGCACTGCAGCATTGAAGCGCTGGAGTCCTGGGTTCAAATTTCACCAAAGACAACATCTGCAAGGAGTTTGTATGTTCTCCCTGTGTTTGTGTGGTTTTCCTATGGGTACTTCAGTTTCCTCCCAGACTCAAAAGACATACTGATAGGGAATTTAGATTGTGAGCCCCATTGGGGACAGCAATGATAATGTGTGCAAATCTGTAAAGCGCTGTGGAATATGTTGGCGCCATATAGATAAATAGATTATTATTATAAGGTGGCTGATCACGCGGGACAAAGGAAGACATTACAATTGATCTCTCGCTACTACTGGTGGCCATCCATGAGGAGGGAGTTCTATGCTTATGCGGGTGCCTGTCCGATTTGTGCCTGAAATAAAGTCCCCAGACGACTTCCTACCAGTTCTCTCCTGCTTTTACCCATGCCATCTAGTCCATGGCAGCACGTAGCAGTGGACATCAGTACAGATTTGCCAGTATCCGAGGGTTGCACTGCCATCTGGGTAGTTGTGGATAGCTTCTCCAAAATGGCGCATTTTACCTCGTTGTCTGCTCTTCCATCTACTCCTGAACTGGCTTACACCTTCATCAAACATATTTTCAAGCTGCACAGATTTCCTTGTCACATTATGTCCGATCGAGGCTCGCACTTCACTTCCATATTCTGGTGAGCTCTCTGTAAACATCTGGATATCATCTTGGATTTCTTCTGGATTTCTCCTAGTACTATCACCTTCAGTTCAATGGGCAAGTGGAGCGTGTCAACAAGGTCCTGTTCAACTACATGCGAGTCTTTGTCAATGCCCACCACAATGATTGGGTTAAATTGCATCCCTGGGCTGAGTTCTCATACAACAATCACGTTTGTGAAGCCTCAAAAGAGTCTCCTTTCTACATTGTGTTCAGTCAGCAACCCGAGGTTCTCCTTCCGGTGTCAGTTCCTTCTGATGTCCCTGTGGCAGATGTCCTCTCCAAGAATTTTGTAAAGTTGTGGGAGGACACCGAAGCCACTTTATTAGCATCCTCTGACCATATGAAGAGACATGCAGACAAAAGGCACCTGGATCCTTTGTGCTTCCGCCCCAGTGACAAGGTGTGGCTCTTGCCCTGGTACGTCCGGCTGAAGGTTCCCTCTTACAAGTTGGGTCCTCATTTTATCGGTCCTTTCAAAGTGCTTAAGCAGCTCAATGAGGTCTCCTATAAACTCAAATTGCCTCCTTCATTATGGATTTCAAATTCTTTCCACATATCTGCTGAAGCCGTTATCCTAATTTCCTTCTTCAAGGATCCCAATACCACACCCATGCCAACTGCCTCAGATGATGTTTTTGAAGTGGAGAACATCTTGGCCATGAAGAAGATGAGAGGCAAGACCTTCTTCCTTGTTGACTGGAAGGGATTTGATCCTGAAGAGAGGTCCTGGGAACCTAAGGAAAATATCCACTCTCCGATTCTCCTCCGGAACTTCCTCGATGGCCTGAAGAGGAGAAGGCGTGGTGGGTACTGTTAGTGCCACGAATGAGCCTTTCTCTGACAAGCAGGGTCTCCGGCGTGAAACTTCACTCACCCATGCTTCCAGCAGAGCTTCCAGCTGGGCTTCCAGCAATGCCCTTATGACATGCGCACGCTCCCGCCCTCTTAAAGAACCAGCGCGTGCACTTGCTATTTCTTCCCCAACCAATGGCCGAGAGGTATTGTGCATATATGCAACAAAAAAGGAAAGAAAGACCACATAAAAATGCACACCACCGATATATATAATAATAACAACAGGAAAAGCTTTATTGACAACAATATAAATTTAAAAACATATAAAAACAAAAAGCGAATACAATCCTCCTGTTAGTCCTGATCAATACTGATACTTCCCCTGACGAAACCGTCTTGATACGGCGACACGCGTTGGGTTTCCTCCCTTCTGCCGTCCTGTCTGTACTGTTGCCTTGGTATGGATCTTTCATGCATTTCATTATACCTGTTTCACATGTGAGCTGTTGCTTCTAACCGTGAGAGGGCTGCCATTCACTGGGCATACTTGGCTGTTTTTCAACAGCGTTTTTTGACTGATATCTCATTGCCACTTATTTATATGGTGTCTTTCATGCAGATCCAAGATCCACATTAGTGTGGTTTTCCCTTGGTATTATCATGGCTTCTTGAATAATATCTGCCTGTTTGATACTTTATTACCACTCATTTAAGTGGTTTTATGTGTGCAGCTCAGCATTCAGTGAGGTTATTTATTTATTCATCTTTATGGGATTGAACCATTTTTTGCACATGTTGTGCGCTGGTCTATATATATTTTTTCTGGACCTTCATCTCAAGTATTGTGGATTTTATATATTCTATTAGACTATGTGGCACTTCAGCTGGGATTGACATGTGATCCATGGTATTTTTCCACGTGAAGGCTATTTTATTGTTTGAGTCTCCTGCATTAGGGCGATTTGATCAGGATTGTGCGCCATTAGGTGCTCTTTGGTGTAATTATATATTTACATCTATCATATGGATACACCTTATTGTGGATGTTTTTTCCGCTTTTTTTGTTCCTTTATTTATGCTGATGATATATGCATGAGACTCAATTCATTATTGTATTGATCAGGACTAACAGGGGGATTGTATTCCCTTTTTGTTTTTACATGTTTTTAAATTTATATTGTTGTCAATAAA
The DNA here is from genome assembly GCF_039654945.1 of Dendrobates tinctorius. Lineage (NCBI taxonomy): Eukaryota > Metazoa > Chordata > Amphibia > Anura > Dendrobatidae > Dendrobates > Dendrobates tinctorius. The sequence continues at coordinate 59,047,796 of NW_027361676.1, forward strand.
GCTTTTCCTGTTATTATTATATATATATATCGGTGGTGTGCATTTTTATGTGGTCTTTCTTTCCTTTTTTGTTGCATTAACTCTTCATGTGACCATTTGCATTTAATTATTTCATTGAGTATTTGCAGTGCGCCCTTACATTCTTTTTCCAGTATTGTGCATATATTGCTTCCTCCCCACTGGCCAGGTGCCTGAGCAACCTTCCTGTTTTGCAGTCTATATTGTGTAAGGTTGCATACCAGTCCCTGCTGCACTCTGGTGCAGATCCTGCCTGCTGCACTCTGATGCAGACTCTGCCTGCTGCTCCATCCAGTCTGTTCTCTGGGTCCAGATGCTGCACATCTGTTGGTCTGTTCTGAGGTGGCACCTGGTGTTCATCAGGAGCCAAGTCTAACCTCACCATCAGAGGCTCTAGTGAACAGTCAGGTGCTCGCTTAGTCACTCCCTTCCAGGCTCTCCGCGGTCTGTGTCACAGTGGTTCCACAAAATACGTCCGTGACAACAGTATCATCAGTAACTTATATTCTTGAAGTTCTTAGGCCCTATGGCAACATTTGTAATACAGTTGTATTTATATTGCTAAGCTCCAATCACTTCAATAGTTACCTTTGCACCCTATGTTAATGTACAGTGGTTTGGTGTGACACTGCCTTTACCTACTTTTTGTCGTTGTATAGACAATTTCTGCAGTAAGCACATAACAACTGGCATATTTTAAGGCAGAAAAAACAAACGATATTAAAAATGTTAATGGTGTAACTATGTTTTAGAGTAATGCTTTAAGTTTTCTTTCTGCCTAGAGCTATTACTGTTAAAATTACAATTGCTGTTCTTGGAAGCTTGGTTTTCTGCACTGAAAATGAATTCAATAGCTAATAGTTTTAAGAAATTGTACTTTAAGAAATGCTATGTGCTTAATGTTTACTTAAAATAAATCATATCATCCTATGGTAAATCAAAATCCCATATAAACAATGTAATGTGGACCTTTGATTTTAGCGTCCGTATCAACTTCTTGTGCAGGAATAACTGCATCTAAATATTTCTCCCTACAAAACAGTTTGAATTGCTCACTTCAATTCTTTCCACAACATTTCTAGGTCTTTAAAGTCAGGACATTGAGTTGGCAATTCCTTATCTTTATTCTTTTTTATCCATTCTTTTGTGGAACGGCCGGTGAATATTGAGTAGTTGTCTGGCTGCATGACCCATATTCCCGTGAGATTGAGCTCATGGACATATGTCCTGATATTTTCCTGTAGAATTTGCTTGTATATTTCAGAATATCCCTTGTTTTTTCCATGATATGTGTCTACAAACTTGTGTTGTATAACACCAAGCATGACATAAACACATGGTATACCGTACTAGTCACAATTCACCCAGACCATGTGTTTATTGGATTAAATAAGCCTATCATCAACTACTACATAGAAATAAACAAAAATGATTTTCCCAAGGCCAAATACTCAAATATCAAAATATAACTTTGTTATGAAAAGTTTACAGTCCATAGCACCAATAGTAGGGGAAAGGGATAGAGAGAGACACTCACTAAAGCGCATGATCGCACACAAGGACGCACAGGTCCAGGCAATGTAACACACATATCAAGATAACTGACCACAATATATTATTTATGTATAATTAAAATAGAATCCAACAGCAAGTTATTAAATCATTTATCCTATTACATACATAGCCACCAACAAATATACAGCAAAGGGTTAATACCCAAAATTTCATTAGAATTCTATCAAGGAAGCATATGTACATATAAAAGCATGCACCACCTGACCACTAACCACCAGTGTTTACAATAGCGTTCACAATATCAGGAAACAATATCCAAATGTAAAGTAATATTTACCAGGGGGGGCAGGGGTGAGAGGTGCTTCCAATGCCCGGAGCTGTGCATCCGCCCCGACGTGCGTTTCGAACCTTCCTTTCTCAAGGGGCCTGCTTATACCAAAGTATGAATATTACTTTACTTTTGGACATTGTTTCCTGATATTGTGAATGCTGTGTGTACTCTGCACCACCCGTCTGTGGGAGTAATGTTGCTTTAAGCTACTGTGTGTACTCTGCACCACCCGACTGTGGGAGTAGTGTTGTTTTAAGCCGCTGTGTGTACTCTGCACCACCTGACTGTGGGAGTAGTGTTGCTTTAAGCTGCGGTGTGTACTCTGCACCCCCGCTGGGAGTACTATGCCTTTAAGCCTGATCCAATTACTCTTAATTAGACATGTAATACAGTATATAAAAATTACTGGAGTGCAGTGGTGAACACAAAAAGTCTAACACCAAGACAGCATTATATCATTATTGAAGAATGAACTAAGATTAAAAAATAAAAATTCACGTCAATGGCCCAACAAATAAAAAGCTCTTGCCATTGGCTATACTGTGGTCCTGGAATACAAACTACTCTGGGTCAGAACTGGTTAAATCATTCAATATTGTAATACCCTCACTGCAGAAGGGGCAATCTTTATATCTGAGACTGTTGTCCAAAACATACTGAAAACTACTACAGTGATAGCGATAGGAGTAATCCGTCAGAGAAAACAGCAAATAGCAATGATAAATTATACAACGATAATGCAAAGGAAAGCAATATAACTGGAAGTAATTGATGAAATGATAACAGTCCCAGCAAATTTCCTTCACTAGAGCACAACATGGTTTTTCAGTTTATAATTCTAAAGAAAGATTAAAGGATGTTGCTAAAATGCCGAGCCACCTTTAAAGCAAAAATTATTAGTTGTGGACTGTAGAAAACTGACCTTGAGATTGCGCCGCTAACTAGTCTGTATCAAGAGATATTTACACTTTCGTTTTCCTCATTATTAATAGTGTATTTACCATGATACAAATTCAGTTTAAATATGAGCATCAAATGTGATTTTAATTGTCAGTGACCACTAATTGCTCCTACAAGTACAGTTCTGTAGATTGCATCATGAGAGGATGTGTCCTGCTTTCTTTCATTTACTAAACTGATGTGTAGGCAGAGTGTAAAAGAATTCAGCATGATTATGATTAAATGTTGTCACTTTACATACAGATGTGTCGTTATTTAACATTGATTCTTAGGTCCTGAGATGTGTGACGTGAGATAATTGGATATTTAAAAAGCAAAACACACATCATTTTGTAACACATTTTTGTAATATCTCAATGCATAGAGCGGGATTTAAACTGGGAAAAAGTTAAAAGGGGGCCCCAAATGCTAACATACTGTATTGCACCAGCACAAAGAAACATTTAGGTTGCATTCACTTCTTAGATGTCAAGTCATTCGTCATTTGCTTACCAACCTCTTTACACAGGCTGACGAAGAATGATGGGCACAAAATGATCACGAATAGATCAATCTTTCCCCATAGAGTATTATGTTTTCAGCACCACATCTACAGCTTATATATGGCTATGTGCTATTGAGAAGAATGATTTTTTACAGCATAAACAATCCAATAACCCATTGAATGAGCATAATTTTGCTCTGTCGTTAGGTGAATGACAAATTCATGCTAACACCTATGAACTCTTGTCTACATTGCCGATATTTATAGATGCTGATGCTACACAAACACCCACACACACACATACACAAACACATAGCACAATCACATTTATAGACAAATCTTGTACACACACATATATGAATGCAAAGAACACATGCAATCATGCATACACTAGTGGCAAAAATTGTGGATACACTTGAAGTTTTTAATAATTTTCTAGGCTTCTGGAACTTTCTGCGATCTTCCTTGCTTGCTTACATACCATATACACTCGTGTATAAGGCGACCCGTGTATAAGATGACCCCCCCCTAATTTTGCCACAAAAATTGAGAAAACTTATTGACTTGCGTATAAGCCTAGGGTGGAAAATGCAGCAGCTACTGGTAAATTTAAAAAAAAAAATAGATACCAGTAAAAGCAAAATAAATTGAGACATCAGTAGGTTAAATGTTTTTGAATATCCATATTGAATCAAGAGCCCCATATAATGCTCCATACAGTTCATGATGGGCCCCATAAGATGCTCCATAAAAAATACACCCGATAGAATGCTGCACAAAGGTTGATAATGGCCCCATAAGATGCTCCATACAAAATACACCCCATATAATGCTGCACAAAGGTTAATATTGGCCCCATAAGATGCTCCATAGAATAATATGCCCCATATGCTGCTCTGTTGTGAATTTGCTTTCTGGCCTACCTCTGGTTACTGCTGAAGGTGGTGGAGCAGGTCAGGTTAATGGACTGGGCTCCCTCTGGTGGTTACTGGAGGTAATGGAGCTGATCTGATTAACAGAGGCATGCCACCTGATAATGAGGATGACGATTGGAGATCTGGGGTTTCAGACTGGATTTAAGACAGCCGACTCCCTCTATCCCTGCTGGTGATTTTTTCCTGCCTCCTGAGGTCTTAGTTTCCAGCTCAGTCACTGCATGCTCAGCTAAGTGTTCTTTTGCTATTCTGTTCACATTTGATCTGGTTTTGTCTATTTCAGTTTTGTGTGGGTCAGCCAGCTCCGGCTGGGGCTGTGCTGAATCACCATCCATATGTTACTGCTTGTGCCAGTTTGTTTTTGTCCCTTATTAGATTGGCCTCTTTTTGCTCTGCTTTCAGAATATACCATAGTGCTGATATAGTGGGCAAAGTCATGTGAATCTGATGGATTTAGAATTGCTAAACGTTGTGGTTTTCCCATGATAGCCCTGCGGACTCCTATCCCTTTGAGGGGTATTGATGCTAATCCTTTGGTGGAGAATAAACCCCAGTTTTAGACCCAGGTGATAATGCCCCGGACCACCAAGAAAATTGTAAATTTTTCATGTTGCACACTTTGCATGATACTATTGTTCTGGGTTTTCCCTGGTTGCAAACTCATAATCCTCCTTTGGATTGGAAATCTGTGTCTGTGGTGAGTTGGGGTTGTCAATGTGTTCTTAGTGACACTCCTGTTTTCTCCACCTCTCCTCAGTCTCATGATATTCCTGATTATTTGGCTGATTTTTCTGATGCATTTAGTGAGAGTAAGTCTGCATCTTTGCCTCCTCATAGGAGTTATGACTGTGCAATTGAGTTAATGCCCGGGTGTAAATTTCCCAAGGGTCGGCTTTTCAACTTATCGGTACCCGAACATGATGCTATGCGATCTTTATCAAGGAGTCGTTGGAGAAGGGTCATATTAGACCATCCTCTTCACCTTAAGGTGCTGGCTTCTTTTGTGGCCAAGAAAGATGGTTCATTAAGGCCTTGTATTGACTATTGTTCCCTTAACAAAATCACTATTAAATATCAGTACCCGTTACCCCTGATTTCTGATTTTTTTTCCAGAGTTAAAAGTGCCTGTTGGTTTACCAAGCTTGACCTCAGGGGGGCGTAAAATTTTATTCGTATCAAGCACGGGGATGAATAGAAGACGGCGTTTAATACTCCGGAGGGACATTTTGAATACCTGGTGATGCCTTTTGGGCTCAATAATGCCCCTTCTGTCTTCCAATCTTTTATGAACGATATTTTCCGGGACTTTGTGGATAAGTTTTTGATCATTTATCGGGATGATATTTTGATCTTTTCCACTGATTGGGATTGTCATGTGGAACATGTCCGGACTGTGTTCTTGATTTAGAGGAAAAATTCCCTGTATGTTAAGGGATCGAAGTGCCTCTTTGGTGTACAGAGGATTTCATTTTTGGGATTCATTTTGTCCCAGTCGGCTATTGAAATGGACCCGGCCAAGGAACAGGCCATTTATGATTGAGTTCAGCCCACTTCTTTGAAGGCTCTCCAGAAGTTTTTGGTTTTGCTAATTTCTACCGTAAATTTATAAGTAATTTTTCTGGTATTGTCAAACCACTGACTGATCTGACCAAAAAGGGCGCTGATGTGGTGAATTGGTCTCCATAGACAGTCTTGGCATTTCAGGAGCTTAAGCGGAGATTCACTTCTGCTCCAGTTCTACAGCAACCTGATGTTTCACTCCCATTTCAGGTGGAGGTAGATGCTTCTGAGATTGGTGCAGGAGCCGTTTTATCCCAAAAAGATCCGGTGACTTCTAAAATGAATCCCTGTGCCTTCTTTTCTCAAAAATTCTCCCCATCTCAAACTAACTATGACATGGGGAATCGGGAATTGTTGGCCATGAAATGGCCATTTGAAGAGTGGAGACATTGGTTGGAGGGAGCTAGACATCAAGTTGTGGTCCTCACAAGAATTTGATTTATCTTGAATCAGCCAAACGCTTGAATCCTAGACAGGCTAGGTGGGCCTTGTTTTTCACGTGTTTTAATTTTGTGGTCTCTTTTCTTCCGGGCACTAAGAATGTTAAGGCCCTTTCTAGGAGTTTCTTTGCGGATTTTCTTATTGTGAGCAAGCATACTACCATTCTAAATGAGAGTGTAGTTCTTTCCGCCATCTCACCCGATTTGAGACGTGCCGTGGAAGAATTTCAGGAAAACAAACCTGACTGTTGCCATATGGGAAAATTGTATGTCCCTGACCAGTGGAGGAAGAGAGTAATGTCTGAAATTCATTGCTTCGCGTTGGCTGGTCATCCAGGTATTTTTGGTACCAGAGATTTGGTGAGTCAGTCTTTTTGGTGGCCTGCCTTATCTTGTGATGTTAGGAATTTTGTGCAGTCCTGTGGGACTTGTTCTCGGTCCAAACCCTGTTCTCGTTATAGTGGGTTGTTGATGCCCCTACCAGTGCCCAAGAGGCCATGGACCCATATCTCAATGGATTTTATTTCCGATCTTCCTGTCTCTCAGAGAATGGCTGTTATCTGGGTGATTTGTGATAGATTTTCTAAGATGATTCATCTTGTACCACTCCCAAAGTTGCCATCTTCTTCTGAGTTGGTGCCCTTGTTTTTACAACAGGTGGTTCGGTTTCACAGGATTCCTGAGAACATTGTGTCGGACAGAGGAGTTCAGTTTGTGTCCAGATTTTGGAGAGCTTTTTGTTCCAAACTGGGAATTCAGTTATCTTTCTCCTCTGCATTTTATCCTCAGACCAATGGGCAGACTAAGAGAACAAACCAGACTTTGGAGTCCTATTTGAGATGTTTTATATCTGCTGATCAGGATGACTGGGTCTCATTTTTCCCCTTGGCCGAATTCACGCTAAACAATAGAGCTAGTTCTGCCACTTTGATGTCGCCATTTTTCTGTAACTTTGGGTTTCATCCTCAATTTTCTTCAGGGCAAGTTGAATCTTCGACCTGCCCAAGTGTGGACACTGTGGTAGAGAGAATGCAGCAGATTTGGGACCAAGTGGTGGATAAGTTGTCCCTCTCTCTGGAAAAAGCCCAACGGTTTTCCAACCAGCATAGGACCATTGGTCCCCTGTTTAAAGTGGGTGATATGGTTTAATTGTCGTCAAAGAATATTTCTATGAAGGTTGCGTCTCCAAAATTAAAGCCAAGATTCATTGGACCTTACAAGTTTTTGGAGATTCTTAATCCTGTTTTTTTTCCGATTGGCTCTTCCAGCTACGTTTAAGATCCATAACGTGTTTCATAAATCTCTGTTGAAGAGGTTTGTGGAGCCAGTAGTTCCTATGGCGGTGCCTCCTGACCCTGTATTGGTTAAAGGCAATGTGGCATATGAGGTAGAGAAAATATTGGATTCTCGTTTGGCTAGACAGAGACTCCAGTACTTAGTCAAATGGAAGGGTTATGGCCAGGAGGATAATTCTTGGGTCTCTGCTTCAGACATTCATGCCGATAGATTGGTTTGTGCTTTTCACTGGGCCCATCCTGATCGGCCTGGTGGCGTGGATGAGGGTTCGGTGACCCCTCCTCAAGGGGGGGTACTGTTGTGAATTCGCTTTCTTGCCTACCTCTGGTTACTGCTGAAGGTGGTAGAGCTGGTCAGGTTGACGGAGGGTTTGCGAGTTCTCTTTCTGGGCTCCCTCTGGTGGTTACTGGAGGTAATGGAGCTGATCTGATTAACAGAGGCTTGCCACCTGATAATGAGGATGACGATTGGAGATCTGGGGTTTCAGACTGGATTTAATACAGCTGACTCCCTCTATCCCTGCTGGTGATTTTTTCCTGCCTCCTGAGTTCTTAGTTTCCAGCTCAGTCCCTGCATGCTCAACTAAGTGTTCTTTTGCTATTCTGTTCACATTTGATCCGGTTTTGTCTTTTTCAGTTTTGTTTGGGTCAGCCAGCTCCGGCTGGGGCTGTGCTGAATCACCATCCATATGTTACTGCTTGTGCCAGTTTGTTTGTCCCTTATTAGGTTGGCCTCTTTTTGCTCTGCTTTCAGAATATACCAGAGTGCTAATATAGTGGACAAAGTCTTGCGACTTTGCAGGGTTTTTTGCGTGATTGCAGACAGTGTCTTTCCTTTCCTGTCCTGTCTAGTCAGTGTGGGCCCCATTGTTTGCTCAGTCTATTTTCCTACCTGTGTTTGTGTTTTCATCTTGTCTCACCGACAATATACGTTTGGAGGCTATCTATTCCTTTGGGGGTCTGCTCTGGGGCAGTTTAGATTTCCCTTTTCTTGCTTTAGGCTTAGTTAGTTCTCTGGCTGTGCAGAGGCATCTAGGATCATCATAGGCACGCTCCACGGCTACTGCTAGTTGTGTGGATAGGATCAGTGGTCTGCAATCCGCTTAGTTACCAACCTCTCTGGTTTTCTGTGGCTTAGTTTGGGCTTCCTCTCCTCCTCGGTGACCCAATCATAACACTGCTCCATAAGATGCTCCCTAGATTATGCCCCCATATGATGCTCCATAGATTATGCCCCCATATGATGCTCCATAGATTATGCCCCCATAAGATATTCCATAGATTATGCCCCATAAGATTCTCCATAGATTATGCCGCCATATGATGCTCCATAGATTATGCCCCCATATGATGCTCCATAGATTATGCCCCCATAAGATGCTCCATAGATTATGCCCCAGTAAGATGCTCCATAGATTATGCCCCCATAAGATGCTCCATAGATTATGTTCCATATGCTGCCCCATAAGATGATCCATCCATTATGCCCCCATAAGATGCTCCATAGATTATGCCTCCATATGCTGCTCCCATAAAATGCTCCATTCATTATGCCCCAATATGCTGCCGCTGCTGCAATGAGTAATGACATACTCACCTCTTGTCGCTGGGGGCCAGGTGCTGAGTCCTGAGCAGCCGGAGACACCGGCGCACTATGGGGGACAGATTCTGGTGTTGCTGCTGGCTCAGGACCCAGCACCTGCGATATTCACCTGTCCGGGTTCCATCGCTGCTCGCTGTTGTCTGTTGCGTCCTTTGTCAGGACTGTTCAGCCAGCAGAGGGCGCGGCACGCACTAACCATGTCACCGTGCCCTCTGCTGCCTAACCGTCACTGACAGAGGACACAGCCGACAGCAGCAAGCAGCGATGGACCGGGTACAGGTGAATATTGGATATGCTTACTCCTGTCCTGGTGCAGTCTCTGGGCCCCCCCCCGGCTTCTCCCATGGTCTCCCTTCCTTCCTTCAGCGGTCACGTGGTACCACTCATTAAACTCATGAATATGCGCATACTCATGAGTTTAATGAGCGGTACCATGTGACCGCTGAAGGAAGCGAGACTGTGGGAGAAGCCGGGGGGGCTTCAGAGACGTGTCAGGGGGGGTCAGTATGATCTCTGACACCCCCGCTCCCCCTCCCCCGCCGACCCCAGATATATGACTCCTGTATAAGCCGAGAGGGGGACTTTCAGCGCCCAAAAAATGGGATGAAAATCTCGGCTTATACACAAGTATATACGGTAGTTATATTTATAGCCCATACATGCAATCTGTTACTAAAGAGAGACTTGTTTTTGATATTTTGATATTTTGTCTGTAGTTTTTATAAATTTTATAATTTTGACAAGAAATACTGGACGTCATTCTCTGTGACTAAAATTCATAAATTTTTAGTTATATGTTAGCTTCTCTTTATGTCCTCATTAAAATAAAAATAGTGTTCTAAAGTTACAGTCATCGCTTGGTCCTTTCAGTATAGGTCCTACAGGCTTTAATTTCTTAACAAACTCTTGAGAATTTTTATTTCTTGTATTTTATAAATATTTAACTTTATTTTTTTACCTGAATAATTATAAATATCTACTTTGAGCTCACAAACTCCTGAATGATTGTTTTTTTTTTTAATTTTAATCATGCCAGCCACAAAGAGGTCTGATTGGTCTCCCAAAAAGAGAGCTACAGCTATTGTTTTGAGTAAGGAGGGATACAGTTTCAGAGAAAATGCTAGGAAGATTGGTGGTGGTCACTGCTTCTGGAGTGCAAATGCTGTGTTCACGTTTTGTTGAAAGTTGCAGCATAAAAACTAAGAGTGGAAGAGGAAGGAAAATGGCCACAACTCCAAAAGCACACAAGAATTGCTAGGTTAGCCTTGTAAAACAGAAGAGCATCAGCCAAGAAACTCAACCAGTTCTTGCATGATGGAGGAGTTTCGGTGTCAGATAGAACAGCACGTCGCCGATTACTTGATGCCGAATACTCAAATATAAACACAAAGCACATATACTGTATACACACATGTATACATAGAGCACAATCATGCCTGCATACATTGATGCACAGAGCACATACATACATATACACAAGTATACACAAAGCACATACATGCATACACATATGTATCTCCACTTCAGAGAAAATATACAAACCGCACAGCCCAGAACCTGACCCTCAATGCTAGTGCATAAAGTATGACAAATCGCTCACACATTGCAAGCTGTTAACCGGAAAAATAACCGGGTGCCCATCCTGAAAATGAAGCAATAACAGTCCAATCCAAGAAGAAACGGATGCACTTACTGGTAAAATCCACTTCTTTATTTCCACATTAAAACATATTCGTCGGGAGAATAGGAGAGGGAGTCCAGGGGCCTCTTCAGCCTCAAGTTCTTCGTCTAAGCTAGGATCAAGCTTCTCATATGTCACTCTGGACAATGCATCCGCGTGAGTGTTTTCACCTCCCCTTCTGTAGGCGACCTTATACCGGTATTACCCATTCTTGCCACCCACCGTTGTTCCACAGCCTCTAACTTGGAGTTTTCCAGGTGGGCCTGTGGGTTGTTGTTGGTGCACACAAGAACTTCAGACCCTAACAGGTATTCCGTGAACTTCTCCGTCATAGCCCACACTAACACTAACAGCTCCAGCTTGAACAAACTGTAGTTGTCCAGATTCCGTTCGGATTCATGAAGACAATGACTTGCGTAAGCAATCACTCACTCCTTCCCCTCCTGAACCTGCGACAACACAGCTCCTAGTCTTTGCAAGCTTCCATCAGTATGTAGAATGAAGGGTTGAAAGAAGTCAGCATAGGCCAGGAGCTTCTGTTAAAGCCAATTTCAAGGCTTGAAATGCTTTCTCCTGCCATTCTCCCCAACTGGATTTTCTGGTTTTTGGCTGCAGACAGAACTTCTCCCAACAGCTCCAATAACGGATTCATGATGAGAGTGAAGTCTTTCATGAACCGTTGATAGTACCCGGTTATTCTCAGAAAAGCCTGGATATCCTTGACAGTTTTCGGGGCCAATCTTGCACTGCTACAATCTTTTCATGGGACGGACGCACTACTTCCCCAGAGACCACATGGACGGTTTTACCTTCAGTCCATGTCTCTCATCTGGCTAAGTACTTGCTCCAAACGCTGCAGGTGTTCTTCGAACGTGGTGGCATAGACAATTATATCATCTACTGTAGATAGATCAAAGTGGCTTCGAAATTCAGGTCACCCAAGCACCTCTTCATCAGTTCCAGGAACATTGGCCAGCCCGAACAGCATTCTATTAACCTCAAACAGGCCCATAGGTAGTAGGAAGGCCGTCTTCGCTCGGTCGAGTTCGGACATCGGCACTTACCAATAACCACTGGCCAGATATAGTGTAGAGAAGTATCCCAGGGTTGATAAGGACTCTTCAATCATGGGTAGCGCGTTCGAATCCCGCACAGTCTTGGCATTTAGCTTGTGATATTCTACACAATATCTGCTGCAGTGTGAGCTCTGTAAGTTCAGTCAGCATTTGTTCTAAGATTCTTTGCCCTTTTCTCTGCCGTGGGGGTTCCGACATTGAATGAATTTCTACTGTTACAGTCCAAGGGTCTCCTTTTTTTGCCATCAACTGTACGATCTGTGATGGTATGAGATCCTACGGGATGCTGACTATTTGTGCTATTTCACGCCTGGGGAACAAATCTACACTCGGCATCTGCAATAGCCATTAGAACAATGGAAAAGTATTTTTTATAATTGAAGTACTGTGTTCCATTTCCAGCTGGTTTCATAATCCTAATGTGTTTGCCTTCCACAGCCTCCACACAGGAAAATTACAAATGTCATGATATTTGGAAGCATTTTCAATCCAGAGTTCACTTGTGGGTTGGGGGAGGAATTCTTGCCACAGAATGCCAACTAAAGCACGACAAGTGTCAACAATAATCCCAGAAAGGGTGGATACTCCAATCCTGAATTGGAAATGTAACGATGACAATGTCTGTCAAGTAGCCAGGAATCTGCGAAAAAGAAAATGAGAAACTCAAATCAGGACACTGCTTAGGGTTAGGGAAAGGATTAGGGATAGTGTTAGGGATAGGGTTAGGGTAGGGTTAGGGCTATTTGTGACAGGAGTTTCTTTTTCAACACTATATACCTCAGGGTGACCAAGAGACATTCCTCAGCAGGAATTGCTCGACGGAGCTGTGTGTCCTGCCTGGCGATGGATCCTTGGACATGTACCAGCAAGTCATGGAAGCTCTGTTGCGACATCCTTGTGTAGTCAAAAAACTTGTCCAGGTTTTGCTGCAACACTGTGTACAAAGAGTGGTAGGCTCCAAGGCTCTCTCGGAGTTCAAGGATGGGGTGTTGCCAATAGCGACGACGACGTCTTCTCCATCTTTCTCGTCTTTGTTCTTGACAAGCAAAAACAAAGGCAGCAGCCAACTTCAGTTGTAAATCCATCCAGATTTTCTAGGAAGCTGTCCAGGTCAAGATCCATCTTGCAGATAGATACAACAGCCAAAGACAAGGATTTCCCCAGTGCAGTGTGTAATAAATTATTATTATTTTTTTGAGCAGTATATATAGAAATCCCATGAGACACGCCTACTGGGTGTATGATGTCAAGGAAAAGCTACTGGAAAAAATTGGAAATTTCTAATACATTTCGCATAAACAACGTAAATGCATGCACAAATGCATACACACGCATGCAAAAACAGTTTTTTTGGCGTCATGCGTAAGATAATGCGGATAAAAATGCTGTGTAAACATGCAATTGCATGCGTTTTTGCATGCGTTTGGGAATGCGGATGATACGCTGTGGTCTCAAGCGCAAATATGAATCTAGGTTATGATGCGTATACTATGTGAATGGTATCCATGCATGCTGAAAGTGTATACTATGTGAGCTGTGTGTGTTGAATGCGTTTTCTGTGAGCATACTGCATGTGTATACTATGTGAGCATTGTGTTTTCTGAATGCAATTACTATGTGAGCAGTGCGCGTGCTGAATGCATATACTATGTGAGCGGTATCCGTGCATGCTGAATGCATATACTATGTAAGCGGTGTGTGTGCTGAATGCGTATACTATGTGGGCGGTGTGCGTGCTGAATACGTGTGCTATGTGAACATTATGCGCACTGAATGCATATACTATGTGAGCATTGTGCACGCGAATGTGTATACTATGTGAGCATTATGTGTCTTGAATGTGTATGCTATGTGAGCATTGTGCATGCTGAATGCATATATTATGTGAGCAGTGTGCGCTCTGAGCGTGTACTATGTGTGTGGTGTACTTGCTGAATGCATATATTGTGAGAGCAGTGAGCATGCTGCAGTGTATACTATGTAAGCATTGTGCACTATGAATGCATATACTACTACTAGTAATAATAATAATAATCTTTATTTATATAGTGCCAATATATTCTGCAGCGCTTTACAGTTTAACAGTTCCAAAACACAAGTCATAAGTAACAACGTTAACAGCATAATAATTAAAGCAAAATAAGGTGACCCTGCTCTTGAGAGCTTACAATCTTCAATGAGGTGGGGAAGATACAAAGTACAGGTGTGTACAATGATGGTCCAGACATCTTGAGGGAGTGAGGGATAGATGGAGATAGTGAATGGGCTACACACGCACACTTACACATTAAATGACTTTGATTAGTGAACGTGATAGGCCGCTCTAAACAAATTTGTTTTGAGGGGGCGCCAAAAACTATGCAAATTGTGGATAGTCCTAATTTCTTGGGGTAGAGCATTCCAGAGGATTGGCCCAGCGCACGAGAAGTCTTGGAGTCCGGAGTGGGAGGTACGGATTAGTGCAGAGGTTAGTCGAAAGTCATTTGCAGAGCACAGTGGTCAGTGAGGCCGATAGACAGAAATGAGGGAGGAGATGTAGGGGGGTGCTGCACTGTGGAGAACTTTGTGGGTAAGAACAAGTACTTTGAATTGGATCCTATAATGAATGGGCAGCCAATGTAAGGACTGGCAAAAAGCGGACGCGTCCGAGTTCTGATTAGCCAGATGGATGACCCTGGCTGCTGCATTAAGTATGGACTGGAGAGGGGAAAATCGAGTAACAGGGAGGCCAATTAATAGAGCATTGCAGTAGTCCAGGCGGGAGTGGATCAATGCGACAGTGAGGGTTTTTGTTGTTTCCATGATGAGAAAAGGGCGTATTTTCTTTAGGTGTAAGTGGCAAGAGCAGGCAAGAGATTGTATGTGGCATGTGAAGGAGAGATTGGTGTCAAACATAGCACACAGACAGCACGGCTGCTGCCGGGGTGTTATTATGGTGCCACCCACGGAGAGGGAAATGTCAGATTTAGGGAGGTTATAGACGGCAGGAGCAGAAGAAGTTCATTTTTTGAGAGGTTGAGTTTCAGATAGAGAGCGGACATGATGTTGGAGACTGCCGACAGACAGTCACTGGCATTCTGTAGTACAGCGGGGTAAGGTCGGGAGATGTGTATAGCTATGTGTCATCAGCATAAAGATGGTACTGAAAGTCAAATCTGCTGATGGTCTGTCCAATTGGGGCCATGTAGAGAGAGAAGAGAACGGGGCCAAGGACAGAGCACTGAGGTACCCAGACAGCAAGAGGAAGATAACGGGAAGAGGAGATGACGTGGAGCCAGCAAACAAAACACTGAAGGAGCGGTCCAAAAGATAGGAAGAGAACTAGGAGAGAGCAGTGTCCTTGATGCCTAGTGACTGGAGCCTAGGGAGTAGGAGATGGGGGTCAACAGTGTTGAAAGCTGCAGAAAGGTCGAGAAGAATAAGCAGAGAGTGGTCACCATTACATTTTGCTGCCAGAAGGTCTTTGGTAACTATGATGAGTGCAGTTTCAGTTGAATGTAGGGGGCAGAAGCCGGACTGTGAAGGGTCTAGGATGGAGTGAGTGAATAGGTAACAGGTAAAGCGGGAGTAGATTAGGTGCTCCAAAAGTTTAGAGATGAAGGGGAGATTGGAGACTGGTTTGTAGTTGTTTGTGCAGGATGGATCAAGAGCAGGTCTCTTTAGTAATGGAGTAATGATAGAGTGTTTGAAGGAGGATGAGAAAATGCCTGAGGAGAGGGATAGATTAAAGATTGTAGTTAGGTGAGTTGTGACGACTGGAGAGAGAGACTGGAGGAAATATGAGGGAATGGGGTCGGTAGTGCATGTAGTCGGACGAGCATTGTGCATGCTGTATGTGTATACTATGTGAACATTGTGCGTTCTGAATGCCTATACTATGTGAGCGGTGTGTACGTCCTGAATGCGTATAATATGTGAGCATCATGTGCTCTGAATGCATATACTTTGTAAGCAGTGTGTGCATCCTGAATGCGTATACCATGTCAGCAGTGTGCGTTCTGAATGCGTTTACCATGTAAGCGGTGTGTGCTGCATACATATACTATGTGAGTGGTGTGTGCTGCATGCATATACTATGTGATCATTTTTTAAAAGAGTATGTGACTTTTTATTCTAAAAAGGTGCAAAAAAAAGGTAATTAAAAAAATCTTTGATTTTGGGTCAAAATTCATCACCTATATTGTGGTTACGTGTGGTATCCGTGAAAAAAAACAGATACCACATGTACTGTAAACACAGATGTGTGAAGGAGGCTTTAGACGTGATTCAGAAGGACCACCAATCGGACCATAGACTATCATGAAATGAAGTGAAATGTGTTCAAATGAATTCCATTTGTGTTTTCTTTTCTGAACACATCCATTTGTACAGATGGCCAGAGAAAGGTAGCAGGCTACACTTCTCTGCTTGTCTGAACAAATGGATCTGTTTAGAAAAAACACAAATGAAGTTCATTTGAACTCTGTTCATGTCATTACAGTCCCGTTTTTAAGGGGATCCAGACAGAACCCAAGAAAGTTCAGCAGAAGCAGAGTGTGACACTCAGGGTTACTACAGTGCTGCTGACCAGAGGCGCTGCCTAGCAATAGGCCTGGAATCAGGGGGGGATTGCCTCATTAGAAAACAACAGTCTCAAGATGGCTGCTGTCATGTTCTGTACTCAGGATGCAATAATGACTATATATTCACAGTCATTATGCTTCCAATGGTGAATTTACCCATGTTTCATTATATTTACTAAATCCCTACTGAAATATAACCAATTATGTTTTTTGGTGATAGGTCGTCTTTACAGACAAAAATAAAGACCATTTTTCTTTTTGTGCAAAAACTCATAAACCATTTGTAACAATTCTAGATAAATTATAACAAAAAACTTTAGTGAAAATAACAAGACAAAAAAAAACAGATATAAATGATGAGTTGGATCCATTGCTTTTAGGGTATGTTCCCACGGTCAGTAAACACTGAGGGTTGGACCACAGTGGTTTGGAAGCACATGATAACTCAATAGCGTCAGAGGAGTTCTCCAAGTCAGCACACGGAGGTCTGGAAACAGGGGACTTGTCAGTAGGAGCTGCGGAGATGGAATCAACTGTCTCCTGTCGCCTTCCTGCCAAGTCTGCCCCATTCCCTCACTTACGCTTCCTTAAGTACCCTGTGCTCCCTGCTGTCTGACCAGATGGTTTCTCCCTCTCAGAGGAAATCTCCCCCGCTAGCAGTGGTGACAGCCCCGATAGTTCCGGCCTTAAGGGGCACCACACACTGCTGACTCTGTCTTGCCTCATCTTCTTATACCCCCACTCTTTTCACTCGCCATTTCACGGGGCGAGACATCTGGAACTGTGGAGTCTATTTATGGTTTCAGCGGTTTGCCACCAAATGAATTGGTCTTGATTGTACCGAATGGGGGGCTGTCCTGCCGTTGTTCATTTGGAAGGAGATAGCAGAAGAAATTTTTTAACCCCTCTCCATAATCTTTGAAAATTCTTGGAGAACAGGAGAAGTCCCAGAAGACTGGAGAAGAGCAAATGTTGTTCCTATCTTCAAAAAGGGGAAGAAGGTGGACCCAGGCAACTATAGGCCGGTGAGTCTGACTTCTATACCAGGAAAGATCTTTCAGCAAATTATTAAACAACATGTATGTCAGTACCTGGATAAGAATGAAGTGATTAAACAGAGTCAGCATGGGTTTGTAACTAATAAGTCATGTCAGACTAACTTAATTTCCTTCTATGACGGAATCAGTGATTGGGTGGGTCAAGGAAATGCTGTAGATATAGTATATCTTGACTTCAGCAAAGCATTTGACAAAGTATCTCATACAATCCTTGTTGAAAAAATGATAAGTATGGAATGGACAAGGCAACTGTTAGGTGGATTCATAACTGGCTTAGTGATCGGACCCAAAGAGTGGTCGTAAATGGCTGCACATCCAGTTGGAAGAATGTCTCAAGTGGGGTACCACAGGGCTCTGTCCTGGGCCCTGTATTGTTCAACATCTTTATCAATGACGTAGATGAAGGAATTGAGGGTAAACTGATTAAATTTGCTGATGACACAAAGCTAAGAGGGATAGCTAATACTAGAGAAGAGAGAGAGAGAGGATTCAAAAAGATATAAATAAACTGGAGCAGTGGGCAGCAACTAACAGAATGGTTTTTAACAGGGAAAAATGCAAAATACTACATCTGGGCAATAAAAATGAAAAAAGCATATATAGAATGGGAGGAATAGGGCTAAGCAACAGCACATGTGAAAAAGACTTGGGTATACTAATAGATCACAGACTGAATATGAGTCAGCAGTGTGATGCAGCAGCAAAAAAGGCAAATGCAATTCTAGGATGTATTAACAGAAGCATACAGTCTAGATCACGTGAAGTCATTATTGCCCTCTACTCCTCTTTGGTCAGACTTCATCTGGAATATTGTGTCCAGTTGTGGGCACCACATTTTAAAAAAGCCATCAGCAAAATGGAGCATTCAGAAAAGAGCGACCAGAATGGTGACCGGTCTGCAAACCCTGTCTTATGAGGAAAGGTTGCAGGATTTGGGAATGTTTAGTTTGCAAAAGAGAAGACTGAGAGGAGACTTAATAGCTGTCTACAAATATCTAAAGGGCTGTCACATTGTAGAAGGATCATCTTTATTCTCATTTGCACAAGGAAAGACTAGAAGCAATGGGATGAAACTGAATGGGAGGAGACACAGATTAGATATTAGAAAATTTTTTTTGACAGTTAGAGTGATCAATGAGTGGAACAGGCTGCCACGAGAAGTGGTGAATTCTCCTTCAATGGAAGTCTTCAAACAGAGGCTGGACAGACATCTGACTGGGATGATTTAGCGAATCCTGCTTTGAGCAGGGGGTTGGACCAGATGGCCCTTCCACCTCTACGATTCTATGATTCTATGATTCTCTGGCCGGAGCATATTCCTATGGACCACTCTGGTGGGTGCATTTTCTTCTCCTTCTGGAAAAACCTCATACACCGGTCCTTCCATACCATCTCGATGCTTCACTCTGTAAGGCCTACTCCCCCATTGGTTTTCCAGCTTGTCACTGGGATGTTTGTACCACACCAACACTCGATCGCCCACCTGATGGTCTGTCCCCTGAAGAGGAAGTTTTTCAACATGCTCTAGCTCCCGGAGTCGGGTCAACACTGGATGATGCAAGGCCTGCAGCCGGTGATGATGTTCTTGTTCTCGGACCCAGGTAGACACCCACGTCCATGGGTAGTCCTCCCCTGGATACAGTTCCAGCTCCATGATGTCCTTCCCTGCTCGGCCGAACAGCAAGGAATAAGGTGTGTGGTCGGTGGTTTGATGGACTCGATTGTTATATATCCATACGAGCTCAGAGACGTATTCTGGCCGCTTGGCCTTCCGATCATCTTCTAGAGTCTATAGCATCTGAATCAGGGTACGGTTAAATCGTTCACATGCCCAATTTCCCTGAGGATGGTATGGTGTGATATGTGACCTGTCGAACCAGTAGATCCGCTGCCACTCATCGATCACTTTGCCCAAGAAACTCTCCCTGATCTAAATGGATCCGCTATGGACACCCATACACCTGGATGAAGTGTTTGCAGATGGCATACGCTGCAGTCTCAGCTGTCTGATCTTGGTTGGGCGCCAAAGAAATGCTGGTTCTAGGTCCCATTGCCTGTTCTGCTGCCTCCGTGCTACCAGACAGCATCCTGCCGACTAAGCCAAATGTAAGAGGGAGAAAGCAGTTCATTTGATGCAGTGAGTAACCGGAGACAGAGAAGGGGTTAACATGTATATACTAAACAATTGATAACAGCAATACTCCTCTCAGGGAAGAAGAAAAAATGGCAAAGGGAATATACAAGATAAAAACGGTAAACTTATCAGTTGAAGTTCTGACAGGGGGAAGGCTGGAATACCTCACTGCGGCATCTCAAACGATGCACAAAGTCTCTGGCTCTGTTCTGAAGAAACGAGTAGCACTGCCGCCCAACAGTGCCCAAGGATTCAGTTCTCTTTGTCTTTGGTACGCTGGAACATGGAAACAATCCTTTGCATGAATGTCCCAGAAATGGCATCGGGCACAGGTCGTGAGCACGTGCACTAGCCACAACAATCTGCGGTCTCTCGGAGTAGTCTCTAGGTTGCGGTAACGGTGTCTCGAGTGAAACAGAGGTATTCAGTGGTTTGGAAAGAGACGGTAACTCAATAGCAGTGGTGACAGCCCCAATAGTTCCGGCCTTAAAGGGTACCGCACACCACTGACTCTGTCTTGCCTCATCTTCTTACACCCATGCGGATTCTCTATACTGTATGTGCTGCATTCAAAATGCTGCCGGTTACTGACCTTTGGGACATAGCCATCGTCCTTCTATGGCCGAGATCACACATGCGAGAAACTCAGAAGAGTCTTGTATCTTAATATCCGGCACTTGGGAATGGAGCGTGAGGCTGCATAGAAAGACATGCAGCTGCACGCTCCGCTCCCGAGTGCTGGTGGCAGTGCCGGGTATTAAGATGCGAGACTCGTCGAAGTTTCTCGCATGTGTGATCCCAGCCTAAAAGAGGATATGGTACAGATGTTGTGTAACTTTAAAATAAAAATACTTATCATTTTCATTACCGATAGGTGGTAATGATTTAATTTCTCCTTACTATTCCTATATTGGCAGTATAATAAGACATTCTCAGAATCTATAAAGATGTATGTTGGCTCTTAAATCGAGACTGACATTTAAGCTATCTGGTTTCACAGAGTAATTCCCTGCTTATATGTGAGGAATACACCATGACAATCGAATGCTGAAATATTGTACTTACTAATCATCATTGACACTGATTATCTCTAGGTACATCGATACAGAGTACAACTTGTTCAGATTATTAACACTGCTATGAAGTATATCACAGCAAATTAATCAGGATGTTCACTTCCAAGCACTCAATACTTCAATAGGATTATTATTGAGTTGGTCGGCTTAATACGATTAAGTTATTTATCAAAATAAATCATTGCTCATCTGTAAGTATATTGTAGAAATGCCACTCGTGGATTATACAGGCTCTGTCCCTGTATGTTCAATAACCGGCAGGGATAATAACATTTTATTTAAGAAATCACATTTCTAAATTTACTTCACATTTTTTTTTAGATCTACGTTGACAGGATGTCATTTTTTTCTGGAAATTCACTTTACCTATTTGCATTCTTAAAGTCAAAACACTTAAAACGAAAAAAAAATTATGCATGGACCCAAAGGAATACGTCTCATTGATGTTGGCAGGCAAGAAGGTTACAAACTGATTCTGATCATGCTACTGGTCTTGAAAAGAAAGATGTAACTGTCATATCTAGTAAGAGGAAAATGAGCAAAAGGCATTAATAATTCCTAAAAGCAACGTTGGGCTTTAGTGAGAAAACAGAAAAGAAAAACACTACCTTCAGACTCCTGCATTCAAATGACTGTTACTTTATTGCACTTTAATACCAAAATAAACATGTCATGGCTGAGACATTGATCTTTAAAGATAGCGTTGGCACAAAATTGTTTGATATGCAAAATATAGGAAATATGAACATTTTCATAAATCAAAAAAGTTATTTTTTGCTTTCTATAACGAGTTCATTTTATGAGGAAAATGCAGCTGATTTCATGTGCTTGAATGTAAAATTAAAAAGTGTAAAAGTTATGACATTAACATAATACCTGACATTCCTTTGTGAACTATAATGGACTGCACATTTTTGTCACTGTAATTTGCATTAAAGAAGTTTTTTTATTGAGAATTTCAGCTATTAATGCGCTTTATCAGGGAAAGAGTGTGAAAAAAACGTTGTAAAATCTATATAGTTAGGAAATGACTTATCGAACATTGTCTATTGTCCAACAGTGAAAGAATGTTCATTTTAATATTATCATCCATGCAAATATGCTGACAATCACCTTTAGAATGAGCAAAATGCTTGTATGATAGGTGAGATGATTTTTAAAGAGTTGTCATCTGATTCTTGCTGCCCATACATTATTATTATTATTTATTTATATAGCACCATTGAATCCATGGTACTGTACATAAGAAGGGGTTACATACAAATTACAGATATCACTTACAGTAAACAAACTAACAATGACAGACTGATGCAGAGGAGAGAAGACCCTGCCCTTTCGGGCTTACATGCTACAGAATGGTGGGGAAGGAGACAGTAGGTTGGTGGGTTGCAGCAGTTCCGGTGTTGATTGAGGTGATATCTCCGGTAGTGTTGAGAGAAGGAGGTAGCGGGGTCATTGCAGGCTGTAGGCTTTCTTGAAGAGGTTGGTTTTCAGGTGCCATCTGAAGGATCCAAATGTGGTTGATAGTCGGACTTGTTGGGGTAAAGAATTCCAGAGGATAGGAGCAATTCAGGAGAAGTCTTGGAGGCGGTTGGATGAGTAGTGAATAAGTGCGGAAGAGAGACGGAGGTCTTGGGAGGACCGGAGATTACGTGTGGGAAGGTATCGGGAGATTAGTTCAGAGACATATATATAAGATGGCCTTGTGGTCAGTATTAGTAATTTGAACTGGATATGCTGAGGGAATGGGAGCCAGTGAAGAGATCTGCAGAGGGGAGAAGCAGAGGAGTAGTGAGGAGAGAGATGAATTAGTCAGGCAGCAGAGTTAAGGATGGACTGGAGAGGTGCGAGGGTGTTAGCAGGGCGACCACAGAAAAGGATGTTGCAGTAGTCGAGGAGGGAGATAATGAGGGCATGCACAAGCATTTTAGTAGATTGAGGGTTGAGGAAAGGACGGATTCTGGAAAGTCAGGGCAGAGTCAAAGGTTACTCCAAGGCAGCGGACTTCCGGTACTGGGGAAAGCGTGATGGCATTAATTGTTTTAGCTAGGTTGGGTAAGGAAGATCTGTGAGATGGAGGAAAGATGATGAGTTAAGATTTGTCCACATTGAGCTTGAGGAAGTGAGAGGAGAAGAAGGAGGATATGACTTATAGACACTCTGGGATTCAGGACAGCAGAGAGGTGAAGTCTGGGCCAGACAGGTAGATCTGAGTGTCATCAGTATAAAGGTGGTACTGGCATCTGTGGGACTTTATGAGTTGCCCCAGACCAAGTGTATAGATTGAGAAGAGTAGGGGTTCTAAAACAGAGCCTTGGGGGACTCCAACAGAGAGAGGGTGGGATAAGGAGGTGGTGTGGGAGTGGGAGACGCTGAATGTGCGGTTGGAAAGGTATGAGGAGATCCAGGATTGGGTCGAGGTCTTTGATGCTGAAGGAGGAGAGGATCTGTAGTAGGAGGCAGTGGTCAACTGTGTCGAATGCAGAGGACAGGTCTAGAAGCAGGAGTATAGAGTATTGTCCATTTGATTTGGCTGTAAGTAGGTCATTAGTGTCATGCCCGTCATGCCTGCAATGCTGCTTGCGCTGCATGATCCCCATCGTCATGCCTGTCATGCCTCATTGTCCCCAGGTCCAGGTCCTTGCGGGCGCCCCGCGGGTCTCACAGTGTGCACACTCACCACATGACTGTTATGCTGCAAGATCTCTGGAACAGTGTGCACACGCACCTTGTGACTGTTGTGCTGCACGATGCCTGGAGCAGTGTGCATGTGCACCAAACTATCATGCCTGCCATGTCTGGTATGCCGCATGACTCCTGGAGCAGTGTGCACGTGCACTGAACTATCATGCCCGTTATGTCTTATGCAGCAAGACCCCTGGAAGCAGTGTGCACACGCACCTCATGACTGTTGTGCTACAAGATGCCTGGAGCAGTGTACACACGCGCCTCATCTCATGGCTGCCTGCCATTGCCAGTGCACATGTGCATTTTACCTTATGGCTACACGCCGTTGCTGTGTGACCAGCCATCTCTGCTCTGCCTGCAGCAATCCACTCTGTGTTCCTGGACTTCCTGATCATGTTACCCTCTCTATGTCCAGCAGTATCTGATCCAGCAATCTTTTCAATGGTCCTGGACTCCCTGATCATGTGACCTTCTCTATGGTCCAGCCCAGTCTGATCCAGCTATCCTCTCTATGATCCTGGAGGATCTGAACCGGAAGTTCTCCCCTGGTCCTGACCCGGAAGTGCAGGTGCTAATGCCCTATATCAGACCGCCTCTTCCTATGGTCGGGGCCTGAGTATCGTGTTGCTTCCCTGCATGGCTGCTTGGTCTGCTCGGTCGCTCCCTGTATTCTGTGCCCCTGCACTCTGCTCTGTTGTGCCTCTCTGCACACGCTCTGTGCTTGTACACTGTCTCTTGTCCCGTGTCATGTCTCGTGTTGTCCTTTGTGCCGTGTTTATCCTTGTTATGCTTAGACTTGTAGTACTTCCTATTTTCTCTGCCTTAGCCTGTTTCGCCATGTCTTGCCTAAGCTTTTCTTTGCCTTGTTGTTCGTCCTATGTTCCGTGTCTAGTCTCAAGGCTCTGCCTTGACCCGGCTCTGGGCTCCGGCCTACGCTCCGCTGCTAGATTCTGTCCTATGGTGCTCTCTAGCACACTCCCTGACTAGTCTCAAGGCTATGCTTTGACCCGGCTCTGGGCTTCGGCCTACGCTCCACTGCTAGTTCTATGTCTCTGTACCCGGCTCAGGGCTCTAGCATACGCTCCGCTTCTCTTCTCTTGTAACCGGCTCTGTGCTACTGCCTACGTTCCGCTCTCTGTCCTGAACGCTGACTCTGGCGTGCCCTCTGCATGCGCAGGACTTTGCCTTGAACTCTGCCCCTGGCGTGCTCTCTGCATGTGCAGGACTATGTCTTGAACTCTGTGTCTAGTCTCCATTTTTCTTGTGCCCTTGCACCTCTCGTACTAGGCTTTGCTGTGCCATCTCGCACGGGTCTCTGTCCTGTACCTTTGCCTAGCCCTGCCTTGTGGCTGCGTGCCCTCTTGCACGCGCCTGGTCACCCCGTGCCCGCCTGTTTGTGCCTCAGCAGTGCCGTTTTAGTCGTGCCCGCCTGTCTGTGCCTCGGCTATGCTCGCCGTCCAGTGCTATTGTGGTTTCCACCTGTCTGTGCCTCAGCCGTGCCACCTCTAGTCATGCCCGCCTGCCTGTGCCTCCAGCCGGAACCGCCTGCCAGTGCCCCAGTCATGTTTTCCGTGCTCCCTTGCACTCATGCTGTTTCTCGCACTCATGCTGTTTCTCGCACTGTGCGTTTTTGTGCTAGTCTTGCACAAGTCTTTCGCTTTCCTTGCTCTGTCCTGAACATTGTCTCTCTGTTGTGTTCTGAGTTCCATGACCTGTCTTCAATCTTTGTCTTGCTTATACCATGCTCTGTGCTCTACTCTTTGTCTTGAACCCTGACCATGGCGTGCCCCTCTGCACGCGCAGGACATCTGTCCTGAACTTCAAACCATGTACCCTGGCGTGCCTCCTAGCATGGCCAGGACCATTCTTTGCACCGTACCCCTTGCGTACTTCTAGCACGCGCAGGACCTTGAATCTTGAATCCTGGTGGCTTCCTTAGTGTGCCCAGGATCTTGGACCGTGAACCCTGGCATGTCCCCTATACACACGCCATGCCTAGTGTGTTGAACCCTGCCTTGCACCTTGCCATGGAACCTGGCGTGTCCCTAGCATGCACCCTGCCTTGAACTTTGCCTTGGACCCTGGCGTGTCCCCTAACACGCTCCATGTCTTGAACACTGTCATACCTCCTTGCCTGAACCCTGGTTTGCTTGCCGGATGCCCGGATCCTGCCGATCGCCATCAGAGCTCCGGAACCTGATGACCCTGTTGATTGTTGCCTGCTGTCTGGAGTCTGACGTCATCGTGCCTTTGCCTGTACCCAGGCATGCCATCTAGC
Source organism: Dendrobates tinctorius (assembly GCF_039654945.1). NCBI lineage: Eukaryota > Metazoa > Chordata > Amphibia > Anura > Dendrobatidae > Dendrobates > Dendrobates tinctorius. The sequence goes on from NW_027361676.1 coordinate 59,073,490, forward strand.
ACATACCATGCCATGGACCTTGGCGTGCCCTCACACGCACCTTGCTGTGTTTTCCCTGTGTTATCACGTCTTGCACCTGATGTTACCCTGAAGTTTTCCTTAATGAAGATACCTTGAACTCACGTCTTGTCTTGTTTCCTGCACGTTCCTTGTCATCAGACACTCACATTGTGTCTTCCTTGAGCCGGCCGTCTGGTCCCAGCAGTCGTGGTGGCTCACCCCCTTGGTCTTTCCCCTGACACTCCCTGTATAGGGGGTGGTTCCTCACAAGGTCAGCTCGCCCTCGGTGGTTGGATGCCATGACCAAGAGGGTCCACTCTAAAGAAAAAGTCGACTCAGTTGAAGATGACTCGTCACAGTTAGTAATTTTGGTCAGGGCTGTCTCAGTGGAGTGATGAGGGCGGAAACCAGATTGTAGATTGTCAAAGAGCAAGTTAGATGATAGGTGGGAGGAAAGTTCAGCATGGACGTGCTGCTCCAGGAGTTTGGAAGCAAATGGGAGCAACGATATTGGGCGATAGCTGGACATAGCGGTTGGGTCGAGGGTTGGCTTTTTAAGGATAGGCATGATTGTGGTATATTTGAAAGCAGAAGGGAAGGTACCGGATGTTAGTGATAGGTTGAAGAGGTGGGTTAGGGATGGGATAAGTGTGGTGAGGTTGGGGAGGATGTGGATGGAATGGGGTCAAGTGCACAGGTTGTGAGGTGCGATTTGGATGTGATGTTGGAGAGTGAGGTTATGGGGTTTGGGCATTGGTCTAGTATACAAAGCGGTTGTGGAGGTTGAACGATGAAGACTTGCCTTGCTTGGTCAATCTTATTTTTGAAGTGTGTGACAAAGTCCTTGGCAGAGATGAGGGAGGTTGGAGGGGGCAGTGGTGGGCGGAGGAGGGAGTTAAAAGTTTTGAATAAATGTTTGGGGTTGTAAGATAGGGAAGATACGAGGGTTATGAAGTAGGCCTGTTTAGCAGAGGTGAGGGCAAAATTGAAAGCGAGTGTTGCCTGTTTGAATGCGGTGAAGTCGTATTGCGAATTTGTTTTCTTCCAGCGCTGTTCTGCAATCCTGGACACTTACCGGAGCTTTTTAGTGGTGTTACTGTGCCAGGGTTGTCTGTTGATACGTCGCATTCTGCCATGAATGAGAGGAGCAACCGCATCAATAGCTGATGTGAGAGTGGCATTGTAGAAAGCAGTGGCAGTGTCTGTGTCGTGGAGTGAGGATATGGATGCCAGTCATAGAATTGAGTCAGAGAGCGTGTGGGTGCCTAGGTGTGCAAGGTTTCTGCGGGGGTGCACATGTTGCTGGACATTGGTGACAGGTGAGGAGGACAGGGAAGAGAAAGTGAGTAGATGGTGGTCAGATAGAGGGAGAGGGGAGGTGGAGAAGTTAGAAAGAGAGCAGAGGCTGGTGAAGACCAGGTCTAATGTGTGTCCATCTGTGTCGGTGGCTGAGGAGGACCACTGAGTAAGTCCGAAGGATGAAGAAAAGGGACAGGAGTTTGGAGGCTGCTGACTGAAGGGTATCGGTGGGGATGTTGAAGTCACCCATGATGACAGTGGGGATGTCAGTTGAAAGAAAGTGAAGAAGCCAGGTAGAGAATTGGTCAATGAAGGCAGTGGTCGGGCCTGAAGGTCGGTATATGACGGCCACTTGGTGGTTGGAGGGAGAGTAGATGTGGACAGAGTGGACTTCAAAAGAGGGGAGGATAAGGGAGGGAAGAGGTGGGATTGGGTTAAAGGTGCAGTTGGAAGAAAGGAGAAGACCCACTCCTCTACATGTCTTTTGCCAGGGCGAGGCGTGTAGGTGAAGTGGAGGCCGCCGTAACACAGCGCAGCAGGGGATGCGGAGTCAGAGGGTGTCAGCCAGGTTTCTGTGAGGCCAAGGTAGGCAAGATTGCGAGAGAGAAAGAGGTCATGAATCACATGGAGCTTATTGCAGATGGAGCGGGCATTCCAAAGTGCTCCCGAGAGAGGGAGCAGGGGGTTGCGTATCAATGGCACAGGTTTTAAGCTGGAAAGATTGCAGTAGTTTATATTAGATAAGGAGCAGTAGGAAAGGGTAGTAATGGTGGTTATGAGCTGTGGGGGTCCAGCATTGGGAGATATGTTGTTAGCAGCGAGGAGAAGCAGAGAAAGGGAGAGCAGATGAGAGAAAGAGAGTGGGCAACTTGTTTTATGCTTCATTAGGACAGGTTTGAGGTTGAGGAGCAGTTCAGCAGAGGAGGTCAGGTGGGGAGGAAAAAGGGAAGGAGAGATGATTATTTGGTTAGAGGGTGCTGGGGTTTACGGATAGCGAAGAAGAGTGAGGATTAAAGGAGCAAACACTGTGAGGGCATACTGTAAGTAAACATGGTGAAGGAGTAGGAGGGTGAATAGAAAAGCTAGATACAAATAATAAGAAGTGCTTACTCAGCAGACATACCCAAAAGAGACAGGTACATAGTGTGGGATCCTGACTCCTGCCGTGACTAACTGCGGTTGTAATAGCTGCATCAATAGTCCATCCAGTTCAGCCTATAAAATTCTGTCAGAATAAATCCCCAGATCTATGTCCTTCTAAAGAACCTAACAATAACTGTAAGATACAATATTGTTATGCTCCAGGAAGACATCCAGGCCTCTCTTAAACCCTTCAACTGAGTTCGCCATCACCACCGCTAACTGTAAAGAATCCTCTTCTATGTTGGTGGAAAAACCTTTTCTCCTCCAGACGCATAGAATTGTACCAGGGTAGGATTATATGCAATTCATATAGACACACAAGACAGAAAAGTTGAGTGGATAAGCAGCATACCATTAAAGTAAATATGCTAATTTTGCAATTTGTCTCTTCAGAGAGGAAGAGGACTAGAACTCTAGTGCCACCTATTGGAAGTAGCAATACTAAAAGTCAATGTCGACCCTTTAACGAGCCTTGTTACTTGACTTAGGATAAAAGCCAAGCCAGAGCTGGAGGTTTTCATGCCTAAAGGACGCCCAGATGCAGGGCGACATGTGGCTGCTGCCCCTCCTCCCACCACATGGATAGCCTACAGACCATCTAAGCAACTGTAAGTTTGAGTTCTGCTGTTAATCCCTTTTATTTTATATTTGCATTGTACATGCCTACTGTCTCAACTGTAACATCTTTTATCTCTGTAATCACTGCCCCCTTTTGTGGAATAAATTATAAAATGTATTAGTCTGTCTTCATGCTCTAAGAAACTAACTTATGCGCCATTAAGATAATTGGTATCAATTTGGGGGTTTGCTACGGACCCTCTTAACTCATTGATTATGTGAATCGTATATGGTTGCAGTGACATGTGATCTGGGCCCTGGGTACTGCTGGCTGTGACGGAAAGGGATTTTATAAGCTAATTGGGTGGCTGTGGCAAGAGCATTTATAATTCCCTCACTGCAGCGTGCCGGGTGGCCAGACCTCATTGAAGCAGCTGGCCAGTGACCAACTATCCCAGGTGTAGTTCCCTGACTGACCTAAGGGTAAGGGGGACACCGGAGAGCTGCAAGTTCCAAAGGGGAACTAAAAAGTGGGATATACATAAATGCCCACAGTTCGTGGAAGATTGTTAGCAGTGGTGGGGCATCTAAAATAACCCCCCTGTGATAAATTGTTAGGGAAAGTGTTGGAATAATGCATATTGATCTGTATGTGTTGCAACAACTACTACTGTACTGTTTTATATATTGTGCATATTGTGAGATTGTTAACAAAGTTCAGTGACAAAAAAAAAAAACAGACAGGATCCCCCTCCTTCTCTTCCCTTGCTGTTGTAATGCTCCCATGCTGCAAGCCACAGCAAATACCAGACTGATCACATTTCATGCTGTAAGCTGTTCAACCTGGATATGAATAAATCTACATTCTATGTTGCTGACTCTGGATGTTACGCTGATTAATCCGCTGCTAACAGGTTATGGGCCCAGAGTCCTAGAGTCCTAGATCCCCAGAGCACAGAGAAAAGAAAAGAAAGGAAGACAGCAAAGATGGCCACCAGCAGCAGCAACTCC